>NC_134879.1:6414809-6519809 GCF_041734735.1 Babylonia areolata
AAAAAGGTCATACACGCAAAAGTCCACTAGTGAACGTGGGAGTTGCACCCCACGAACACAGAAGAAGAAGCAGTACCGTGCTTCGCCCGTTGATGATTAATGAAATTGTTCGGCCCAGAGTGACGATTGGCCAATGAAACTGTTCGGTTCAGAGCGACGATTGGCCAATGGAACTGTTCGGTTCAGAGCGACGATTGGCCAATAATATGACTGTTATGGTTCAGAGCGATGATTGGCCGGTTGAACTGTTCGGTTCATAAAAGACGATTGGCCAATGGAACTCTTCGGTTCAGAATAACGATTAACCAATAGAACTGTTCGGTTCAGCAATCGACCGTTGATCAGTATTCCGCGACTGGACTACCGTCGCTGAGGCGATTTTGGACAACAATACAAGATACAAGAATACTTTATCATCTCAAAAAGATATTGTTGATACGCTTGCCGATGAAAAGGCGACATTTAAAAGAGCATAGGCATTTCACCTACACAACAACACAAAGTTTGATCGTGCTTCAACTATTCAATAAGAACACTGATTCATAATAAATAGGTATAACTACATGCTCAGTAACATTTTATGATAATATCTGTTTAATAGCACTTTGTAAGCTCGTCACATGTTTTATGCTCAGGAATAATAATAATAATAATAATAATAATAATAATAATAATGACGACAACAACAAAACAGCAAATATAATAATAATGGATACTTTTATAGCACACTATAAAGAAATCTGCTCCAGATACTTTACAAAAGACTTTTGTTAACACATTATACATCAATGTTACCCACACACGCCAAAATGTAACGAACACGTGTTTTTTGGTGAATGTATAAATACCAAAAACAATGCATTCAGTGTTCAGTTTTGATCGTTTCAACACCAAATTGGTGATGCCACAAATACAAAAACAATACATTCGATGCTCAGTATTGATCGTTTCAATACCAAATTGGTGATTGTATAAAATAAAAAATAAAAAATAAAAAAAACCCACACACATTCGATGCTCAGTGTTAATCGTTTCAATACAAAATTGGTGATTGTATAAACACCCGAAACAACACAGTCAGCGCTCGGTTTTGACCATTTCAATACCAAATGAAAGAAAAATGCAGGAAATGATAAACCACAACGATGACGATGCTGACGCTGATGTCCCGACATGATGTGTGTGTGTGTGTGTGTGTGTGTGTGTGTGTGTGTGTGTGTGTGTGTGTGTGTGTGTGTGTGTGTGTGTGTGTGTGTGTTTGTGTGTGTGTGTGTGTGTGTGTTTGTGTGATGATGCCTGTCCCCATGACGACATGACGTGTGTGTGTGATGATGACTGTCCCCATGACGACATGACGTGTGTGTGTGATGATGACTGTCCCATGACGACATGACGTGTGTGTGTGATGATGACTGTCCCCATGACGACATGACGTGTGTGTGATGATGATGACTGTCCCATGACGACATGACGTGTGTGTGTGATGATGACTGTCCCCATGACGACATGACGTGTGTGTGTGATGATGACTGTCCCCATGACGACATGACGTGTGTGTGTGATGATGACTGTCCCATGACGACATGACTTGTGTGTGTGTGATGATGACTGTCCCCATGACGACATGACGTGTGTGTGTGATGATGACTGTCCCCACGACGACATGACGTGTGTGTGTGATGATGACTGTCCCATGACGACATGACTTGTGTGTGTGTGATGATGACTGTCCCCATGACGACATAACGTGTGTGTGTGATGATGACTGTCCCATGACGACATGACGTGTGTGTGTGATGATGACTGTCCCCATGACGACATGACGTGTGTGTGATGATGATGACTGTCCCCATGACGACATGACGTGTGTGTGTGATGATGACTGTCCCCATGACGACATGACGTGCGTGTGTGATGATGACTGTCCCATGACGACATGACGTGTGTGTGTGATGATGACTGTCCCATGACGACATGACGTGTGTGTGTGATGATGACTGTCCCCATGACGACATGACGTGTGTGTGTGTGATGATGACTGTCCCATGACGACATGACGTGTGTGTGTGATGATGACTGTCCCATGACGACATGACGTGTGTGTGTGATGATGACTGTCCCATGACGACATGACGTGTGTGTGTGATGATGACTGTCCCATGACGACATGACGTGTGTGTGTGATGATGACTGTCCCATGACGACATGACGTGTGTGTGTGATGATGGCTGTCCCCATGACGACATGACGTGTGTGTGATGATGATGACTGTCCCCATGACGACATGACGTGTGTGTGTGTGATGATGACTGTCCCCATGACGACATGACGTGTGTGTGTGTGATGATGACTGTCCCCATGACGACATGACGTGTGTGTGTGATGATGACTGTCCCCATGACGACATGACGTGTGTGTGTGATGATGACTGTCCCCATGACGACATGACGTGTGTGTGTGATGATGACTGTCCCCATGACGACATGACGTGTGTGTGTGATGATGGCTGTCCCCATGACGACATGACGTGTGTGTGTGTGATGATGACTGTCCCCATGACGACATGACGTGTGTGTGTGTGATGATGACTGTCCCCATGACGACATGACGTGTGTGTGTGTGATGATGACTGTCCCCATAACGACATGACGTGTGTGTGTGTGATGATGACTGTCCCCATGACGACACAGCGTGGAGCCCCGGCTACCAGAGGCGGTGCCCGTGAGGGAGATGAAGGCGGTGCGTCCTCCCAGCCGGTACCAGCCCCCCATGTTCCCCACCATCTCCCTCGTCCACTCCATGCCCCTGCTGCCCGAGGAGGCTCGTCACTTCACCTTCCCTCGGGTAACTAGTTCAACTACGCGCGGAGAGTGCTGGTGGTCTGGTGGTAAAAGCTGGGCGTCTGCCTTGTAGGAAGCAAGAAAATCTGAGGCTTGCGGGGATCGATTCCCGCACTGACTCGCCAGAATTCTCTCTCTCTCTCTCTCTCTCTCTCTCTCTCTCTCTCTCTCTCTCTCTCTCTCTCTCTCTTTCTTCCCCGCTACTTTACCTTTTTGTGGTCTGGACGGTAGTTTCAGTTTCAGTTTCTCAAGGAAGCGTCACTGCGCTCGGACAAATCCATATACGCTACACCACATCTGCTAGGCGGATGCCTGACCAGCTGGAAAACCCAACGCGCTTTGTCAAGCCTTGAGTGCACGCAAATGTTTGTGTACCTATCAGAGTGGATTTCTTCTACAGAATTTTGCCAGAAGACAACACTCTCGTTGCCATGGGGTTTTTGTTGTTGTTGTTGTTGTTGTTTTTTGTTGTTGTTTGTTTGGTTGGTTTTTATCAGTGCGCCAAGTGCATGCTGCACACGGATCATCGGTTTATTGTCTCATCCAAATGACTATAAGCTTACGCTCAGTTTGATTTTCCAGTCAAACGTGGGTGAAAGGGCGAGAGCGGGATTCGAACCGAGACCCCCACGGACTGCAGAAGATCGTCTTAACCATTCTGCTACCTTCCTTCTGGACGGTAGTGATTCGGGTGAGACGATAAATTGGGGTCTCGTGTGTTGCATGCACGTGAAAGAACCCATGGCAACAAGAGAGTTGTCCGTGGCAAAATTTTGAAGCAAAATTCTGTTTGTTTGTTTGTTGTTGTTGTTGTTTTTATAGTAAAACAAAATACTCATGCAGACAGAAAAAGACAAAAGAACAAAACGCGAAGCGCTTTACTGTGGCGACACGTTCTCACACACACACACACACACACACACACACACACACACACACACACACACACACAGACAAACAGACAGAGAGACAGAGAGAGAGAGACAGAGACAGACAGATAGACAGAGAGAGAGACAGAGACAGACAGATAGACAGAGACAGACAGACAGAGACAGACAGAGAGACAGACAGAGAGACAGAGACAGACAGATAGACAGACAGAGAGACAGAGACAGACAGACAGATTTGAACTCGGACTCAGGCTTGAATGGTTTATTCGTATATAAGGCATATACCCCCCTCATGAAGGGGTGTATGAATATAAAATATAACTGAACCATGATTGTATACATAAATGCATAAATAAATGAACGAACGAACATCCGCTAATGACCTTACTCAAGAAGAAAAGACTGAGCACGCGACTCACTGTATTATGATTGGTCGATGATATTCAGACGAGACAGTAGGGGCGGCCCGTTGAGCAGGGCCACAGTTTGTTCGCGCTCTTAAAACCCCTTGACGGACCCAGGACGTAGCACTTACTGACGTCACTGATGACATCTTCCAAAGAAGGGAAATATGTTAAGAAGGCTGAAAATTCACATGTTTGTCGTCGTCGTCGTCGGCCTCCTTCCGTCTCGAGAGACGATGGCTGCACCAGAAATGTAGTCACTGCCGGGCATTGCACTTCCTGCTGTGGCTGTGTAGACCGATGCTTGAGTGGCAATCTCTACTGCATGTGTGACAGGTATAGGTAGATGCCGCTTGGTTTTCAGAATTTGACTTGCTTGTGGCTCTTTTTCACCTCAGCGAATCAATGCAGCTTCTCTCTGCTTGTTTCACCCCTCTCTGAATGGCAGATTTCCAGAGTCCACGTGAGGCCGCAAGGCTTTCCCAGAACAGCACATAAATACCAATATCTCCAGAACAATTTCTCAATTTTTGACTGATTGTTCTGGATATTGGTTTATGACTTGAAACATTTTTTCCATTGTTTGTTTGTTTGTTTGTTTTCCCTGGCAGTCAGGGGGTCCTAAGCGACCATTGGAATAACTGTTTACCTCCTGCCGGAAATCGCATTTCATTGGTTAGCAGACGGCGGTCTAATGGCGAGATGTCGTATCACTGAGTTGCCGCGAAAAATGTTGGCCGAGAAGAGCAAACAGATAGGCTTCGTTTGCATCAGTTTGACATGGTACAGTATATTTAACCAAACTGGGAGTATAATACAAACTCCTCGTACTCATTTTCTCATTGGATGCTTGGATACGACTTAAATGTGCATGCCTGAGATAGGCTTTTGACTGGTTGGTGTGCACGCGACGTTAGCTTGGAAGCATGACATCGGCTTGTGATTGGATGTTGTGCACGCGACGTCAGTTAGCTCGTGTGCCTGTGATGGGTTTTTCATTAGCTGGTGTGTGCACGATGTTAGTTCGTGTGCCTGTGATGGGTTTTTCATTAGCTGGTGTGTGCACGATGTTAGTTCGCGTGCCTGTGATTAGTTTTTCATTAGCTGGTGTGTGCACGATGTTAGCTCGTGTGCCTGTGATGGGTCTTTCATTAGCTGGTGTGTGAACGATGTTAGTTCGTGTGCCTGTGATGGGTTTTTCATTAGCTGGTGTGTGCACGATGTTAGCTCGTGTGCCTGTGATGGGCTTTTCATTAGCTGATGTGTGCACGATGTTAGTTCGTGTGCCTGTGATGGGTTTTTCAATAGCTGGTGTGTGCACAATGTTAGTTCGTGTGCCTGTGATTAGCTTTTTATTAGCTAGTGTGTGCACGATGTTAGCTCGTGTGCCTGTGATGGGCTCTTCATTAGCTGGTGTGTGAACGATGTTAGTTCGTGTGCCTGTGATGAGCTCTTCATTAGATGGCGTGCACGCGACATTAGCTTGCACTCCTGAAGTAGGTTTTGATTGGTTGGTGTGCACGCGACGTTAACTTTGTACGCTTGTGATAGGCTATTGATTGGTAGGTGTGTGCACGAGGTTAGCGCGTGCGGCTCAGTGATGGGCTTTTGACTGGGTTGGGGGTGTGCACAGGTGCAGGGAGCGGAGGGCCAAGGGCTGCGCCGAGCCCCGTCCAGCATGTCCATCAGATCAGCCCGCTCCCTGGGCAGACACACCTGGCTGAGGAAATCGCTCACCTCGGCAGCCATCAGGTAGGTAGCACGACTAGACGGCATGCTTCAGATGGTTGATAGGGATGCGATTGATGCGGTTGGTTATGGATGGAAGCATGAACATGCCCAGCGTGTTACCGTCCTCAGAACGAGTATGGCTGCCTTTATACGTTATGGCGGCAAGAGCGATCGTAGTAAGAAAAACGAACTAATGAAAGAAAGACGAAAACGAGTGTGGCTGCCTTAACATGGTGTGGCAAAGGCAATCATTGAAAGAAAGGCGAACGAAAGAAAGAAACAAACAAAGCAAGTAAGAAAGAAATGGGCAATAAAACATGGGATGAACTGCAGACAATACTCAAATAAAACAACAATGATAATGATAATAATGATGATAATGATAATAGTAATAATAATATCTTTATTCTCTTTTTTTCATAATAAAGGTATGAATTAAGCGTTAATCTGGTACAGTGACAAATCAAAGTGCCAGTGGGTCATTCGTAGCTCTGATTCATTCAGAGAGATGAAAGACACACTACTCAGTAATACACGTAACAGACACATCCATGGTGATGTTGCTGCTTGTCCACCACAGGTCCACGAAGGATCGCTTCCTGCTGTCTCTGGCACAGGACAGGATAGCTGGGGGTCCCTTCCAGCGTTACCTGGCCAGGTGAGTTCCCTATGTGTGTGTGTGGGGTGTGTGTGTGTGTGTGTGTGTACGTGCGTGCGTGCGTGTGTGTGTGTGTTTGTATGCCTACGGGTTCGTGCATGCGTGCTTGCATGTGTGTGTGCGTGCGCGTGCACGTGGCACATGTCACGTGCATGTGCATAGTTAATGATGCGTTTACCCCCCTCCCCACCCCCTGCCCACCTACACCCCCCTTTTTTTTCTTTTTATTTATTTATTTTTTGTGTGTGTTAATTCTTTTTTTTATTTCTGGATTCCCAGGCCGGAGAACGACCCCCAGCTGCTGTCGTGCTTGCTGTTCTGGCAGGACGTCACGGAGTACGGCGCCACAGAGGACGGGTCTGCCGACCGTCTGTTACGTCTGTGCCACGCCTGGACCATCTGCAGCAAGTTCCTGTCCGATGACAGCCCGCACAAAATTGGTAGGTGTGCGTGTGAGGGGCAGGGGGGGGGGGGGGGTGGTCAGAGTATGAATGACGTGTCACTGGGAACGGCCGCAAACAGACCACAGCCACGAACAACTTGACCTAAAGGTTGAAATGCCAGTAGGTCGTTGAATTCACCCCAGCCGAGTGGTTAAAGCGTTGGACTTTCAATCTGAGGGTCCCGGGTTCGAATCTCGGTGACGGCGCCTGGTGGGTAAAGGGTGGATATTTTTTCCGATATCCCAGGTCAACATTATGTGCAGACTCTGCTAGTGCCTGAACCCCCTTCGTGTGTATACGCTTGCAGAAAATCAAAATATGCACGTTAAATATCTTGTAATCAATGTCAGCGTTCGGTGGGTAATGGAAACAAGAACGTGCCCAGCACACACCCCGAAAACGGAGTATGGCTGCCTACATGGCGGAGTAAATAACAAAAACGGTCATACACGTAAAATGTTACATGTATGTCTCAGTGTGTATGTGTGTGTGCCTGAAATCTGATTGAATGATACATGAAACGTATGATGAGCGCCCAGTGGCAGCCGTCAGTCGGCTCTGCCCATGTCGGAAGCCTGTTGTGCATATGACCCCGTGTTTGCAAAGCGCTTAGAGCTTGGTCTCCGACCGAGGATAGGGGCTATTTAAGTATCCATATCGAATCAAAAACTTTGAAGTTTTCTTTTTTCGTTTTTTTTTTTTTTGTTTTGTTTTGTTTTGTTTTTTTTGTTTTGTTTTTTGTTGTTGTTGTTTTGTTTACTTTTTTGTTGTTGTTGTTGTTGTTTTTTGTTGGTTTTTTTTTTTTGCTTGTTTTTTTTTATACTACTCCCCATTTTATGAACTCCATTTAAGTTATGTTCTTTACTTGTACTTCTGTTCACTTCACATGTTCATCTTGAATTCCATTCATCTTTTATCCTGTTTACCCAAATTCCCCATACTAACACCCCCCCAGGCCCCCACCTTCTTACTGTTAAAATGATACCATTCGAACGTGAAAATGAACCACCATCACCGTGATCTAAAACGAACTTAACTTATTTGATTTACGTTACTTTTGCTGAGTAAAACCAATACTTTCATCACCTAAAGGGTACACAAGAAGCGGCGAATGCACAAATCGTACCCTGGTTGCATTTCCATCTAGCACACACTGCTCATGCACTGTGCAGTACTACATGATATGTAAGAAATTCATGTTACTGTGATATCACACCACCGAGGTTCCGCAGTGAAGATGTTAACATCGTGCAGATATCCTGGCGAAGGAACGTCTGAACCTGCACAAGGCCCTGCAGTCGGCCAAAGACTTCATCGAGGCCTCCATCTTCGACACGGCCAAGACCCTGGCTGTCGCCAAACTGGAGAAGGCCTGGATCCGATTCCTCAAGGAGGACCTCAAAGCTTTCTTAGAGTAGGTATAGATCCTCGAAGAGGATATCAAAGCTTTTTTTATAGTAAGTATAGATCCTCAAGGAGGACCTCAAAGCTTTCTTAGAGTAGGTATATATCCTCGAGCACCTCAAAGCTTTCTTAGACCAAGCATTGATCCTCAAGGAGGACTTAAAAGCTTTCTTAGAATAGGTATAGAACATCTTCAAGGGGCACCTCAAAGCTTTCTTAGAGTAGGCATAGATCCTCAATGAGGACATTAAAGCTATCTAAGAGCAGGTCTAGATCCTCAATGATGACCTCAAAGCTTTCTTGGAGGACGTATAGATCCTCAAGGAGGACCTCAAAGCTTTTTTGGAATAGGTATAGATCCTCATTGAGGACATCAAAGCTATCTAAGAGTAAGTATAGTTCCTCAAGGAGGACCTCAAAGGTTTCTTGGAGTTGGTATAGATCATCAAACAGGACCTCAAAGCTTTCTCAGAGTAGGTATAAATCCTCGAGGGGGACCTCAAAGTTTTCTTAGAGCAGTATAGATCCTCAAGGAGGACTTCAAAGCTTTCCTAGAGCAGGTATAGATCATCAAAGAGGACCAAAGCTTTCTCAGAACATGTACAAATACTCAAGGAGGACTTCAAAGTTTTCTTAGAGTAGGTATAGATCCTCGAGGGGCATATCAAAACTTTCTTGGAGTAGGTATTGAAGATCCTCAAGGAGGACCTCAAAGCTTTCTTAGAGCAAATATAGATCTTCGAGTAGGACCTCAAAGCTTTCTTAGAGTAGGTATAGATCCTCAAGGAGGACCTCAAAGCTTTCTTAGAGCTTTGGAACCTTTATATCTCCCATAACGGGTTAAATGAAGTGGAATCCTAGGACATTCTATGTCTGAAATGAATTTTGCATTCATCATTAGAATTAGCAATCTTGTTCACTAACAAGACCATTCTTGTTCACAGAAGTTGGTGTTTTTGCTTGTAAGAATTAGAATTATTGTTTATGAGAATTACCATTATCGTTTATTTGAATTAAAAGTCTTATTCAATAGAATTTAAATTCTTCATTATCAACACTCGTGTTCCAAAATTTTATCCACTTCCACAATAACTTGAGTGGTGGTGTGGGCGCTAGTCATTCGAATGAGACGATAAACCGTGGCCCCGCGTGTGGCACAAAATGGCGCATGTAAGAAATCATTATTTAGAAAATAAAACGTCTTTGGTAAACATCACACACACACACACACACACACACAATATATATATATATATATATATATATATATATATATATATATATATATGTATGTATGTATGTATGTATTTATAATTGTAATATACAAAAGTGTGCGCGCGTGACAGCAGCCTGACTGAATTACACACGAAACGAATGACGAGCGCCTAAAAGCAGCCTGTTCTGCAGATGACTTCGTGTCTGTGAAAGGCTATGATTTTGGTCTGTGGCCGTATTTAGGCGCTGTGTATGATAGTCAGTTGTGTCCGACTATGACCAATAGAACAGAGGAGGCAACAGTTGTCCCGACTATCTGGGCTAGAATTTTATTATAGTGGAGGGTGTCTTGTCCAAGTTACACCCCCACTCTCTCGGCCAGGAGGGTTTTAGGACAGTCGGCGTTGGGATGGTTCCCAAAGGCCAACTACCCCCCCCCCCCCCCCCCACCCAGGCTGCAGCATTAAGAGCCAGTGCAATCTCGCATCCTAATTTGAGAGTCATAGTCCTTCACAATAGACTAAGCTGTAAATGATTTCGCATTGCAATGGAGAAACCATTGATAATACAGCTCTCACTTTGCTGGAGGCCCATTTGGAAACTTATGTCAAACTGTGATATAAGCTGATTGTTGGGCCTTATAAAAGTTATTAATTATAGTAAATAATGGTGACTGAGTTCCCTCCCCCCCCCCTCCCGAAACCTCCCCCTCCTCCCACCAGTTGCAGGGTGAGGGTTGGAGGAGACAGTCCCCCCAGCACAGCGGAAGCCATTGAAATCACCGTTACCGACCAGGAAGTCCTTATCAAACGACCTCGACCTTGGGTGCGAAGGTCAGTGCCAACCTTGCTTTGACTTCGACCTTCGTTTACGCAACGCTTACTTTGACCTCGACCTTAACTCTCTCCATACGAACGGCGAAAGAGACGACGTTAACAGCGTTTCACCCCAATTACCATCATCAAAATATTGCAAGCGGAAGGCTCTTATACTGAAGACGTGAATGTTGACAAAGAATACCACAATTCTGACGACGGAAGCTAAAGGTTGGGTCATTCAGACACCCACTGGACATCCGAGGGGTCTGTGTAGAGGAGAAGAGAGGACTGGCCGTACTGAGTGAGTTAACCTTCGTTGACACGGAAGGCAAACAAATATTCGAACGCGGTTTTTTGTTTGTTGTTTTTTCCCTCTTGCCAGACTAGCCCTGCCTTGATATATTCACACTTAGACGGAAGTGCGTTGTTGGAGCTGGCTGACAAAATGAGCAGTGATGTTTGTCCTCAAACAGACAGCAAATGTGCAAAAACCTTATTTGTTCATCTTTTCCCCTAACTAGTTACAACAACCAAGAAGAAGAAGAAGAACAACAACAACAACAACAACAAAAACAACAAGATGATGTTGATGATAAGATTAACAACGCCACACAACTACTACTACTGCTGCTGCTACTGCTGCTACTATTGCTACTACTACAACTACTACAACAACAACCACTACTACTACTAATACTAATAATGATAATAATAATAATAATAATAATAATAATAATAAATTGATTGTAGTAACTCACATTCTTGTCAAGATAAAACTATGAGTTAGTCTTGCAGGTTATGATTATACTGAATATCTACATTCTGATTATATGAAGGCAAATCCTGCATTGGTGATGTTGCCTCGTATGTGCACCAGTCATTACCTAATGTTATTCTCAGTACTGATGACTTTATTGAATGTCAAATGTTACTAATTCATTATGTGCTGAATGTGAATTGTCTTGATTTGTGTTGTGTTGATTGAAAAAGATTAGAACCTTCTTTGCAAGGGAAAAAACAGCAGAGTGAAACATGCTAAAAACATGCTGCAAAACGCTTTGTAGCAATAGCAATGTTGTTTTAATGCAACTATTACTTTTTGTTTCTGTGTTTGTTTATTTATTTATTTTTGTTTTGTTTTGTTGTGGGTTCTTCCCCTTGTTTTTTATTGTTTTGTTTTGTTTTTTGTTTTTGTTGTTGTTGTTGTTTTCTGTGGGGGTGGGGGTGGGGGGGAGATTTCTGAAAGACACCACCAAGAGAGCAAACGATGATTATTTGTAACAAAACAGAAAGCATATCTATCATCGGTCCAAAAACATATATGCGTACCCACGTTCCTACCTACACACACACACACACACACACACACACACACACACACACACACACACACACACGGCACACACACACACACACACACACACACACACACACAGAAAATTACCATACAGGATTTAACACCCCCACTACCCGCTCGCCCCCCGAAATGTCCCTGTACTCCTTCCCTCACTCCCCACACCCCCTCCCACCCACCAATAACCTTCCACCACCAGACTCCATGAATCCTGCACACCGTCGGCGCGAGGCCGCCGGCTGCAGGAGGCCCTGCAAGTGGCGGAGGAGATCGACGAGGAGCGGAAAGCGGAGAAGCGGCGGGAGGCCCAGGAGCGACGCAAGGCTATGGAGCGCGAGAGGCGAAGGGCCGTCAGGGCTGCCTACGCCAGACAGAAGGCAGAGGACCGCAAGAGGAAGATCAAACTTCGGAATGCCGCGGTGAGGTGAAAGGTGGAAGGGAAGGAGGGGAGTGAGGGTTGGGAGGGGAGGGGTGGAGGGGCGGCAGGGAGGGGAGGGGAGGGCGTGGATGATAGGTGAAAGGGGAAAGGGAAGGAGGGGAGTGAGGGGTGGGAAGGGAGGGGAGGAGAGGACGTGGATGATAGGTGAAAGGGGAAAGGGAAAGAGGTTAGTGAGGGTTGGGAGGGAAGGGGTGGGCGGCAAGGAAGGGAGTGGTGGGCGTACATGATAGGTGAAAGGGGAAAGGGAAGGAGGGGTGGGAGTGGAGGGCGTGGAGGGCAGGGAGGGGAGGGGAGGGCGTGGATGATAGGTGAAAGGGGAAAGGGAAGGAGGGGTGGGAGTGGAGGGCGTGGAGGGCAGGGAGGGGAGGGGAGGGCGTACATGATAGGTGAAAGGGGAAAGGGAAGGAGGGGTGGGAGTGGAGGGCGTGGAGGGCAGGGAGGGGAGGGGAGGGCGTGGATGATAGGTGAAAGGGGAAAGGGAAGGAGGGGTGGGAGTGGAGGGCGTGGAGGGCAGGGAGGGGAGGGGAGGGCGTGGATGATAGGTGAAAGGGGAAGAGGGAGGGTAGGGAGGGAAATCTCCGCTCTTCCTCTGACTGTTACCTTTTGAAACTTCCTCATGTCAATACAAGAACCTGTGGTGAACGTTCTTTCTTCGTTGCTGCTCCTCACATCTGGAATACCCTTCCTCATCATATCCGTGCATGTGATTCTATTTCTGCTTTTCGCTCATCACTAAAGACTCGTCTTTTTAAAACCTATCTTTTAATACTCTCAGCTTCCTTTTCTCCAACACCATCCATGTCAGCTCACTTTGGATGTATGTAGAGTGGGAAAGGGAGTGTGTGAGGGGGGGGGAGGGGGTTTTGAGAAAGAGTGGTCATGAATGTTTTATGTTACTTGTAATATTTTTCTTTCATGTAAAGCGCCCTGAGCTCTTAGCGAGAAATGGCGCTATATAAATGTACATTATTATTATCATCATTGTTAAAAATTATTTTAAAAAATAATAATAATAAAAAAGCAATAAAAAAGATGGAAATTTTCTAACAGATTTGAATACGCTTTCATCTGTCATCATCATCATCATCATCAGCAGCAGCAGCAGCATCCGGTGGCAAAAACGGCTAGGCATTGAACTTCTGATCCAGTGCTCACTAGTGATTGATTAGCGTTCGAGGCCCTTTTTCGGCATGGTGTTGTGTCCTTGGGGAAAGGCACTTTACTCCGATTGTCCTCACTCCATCCAGGTGTCAATGGGCACCTGACCTCGGTTGGGGGAAGGGGCTTGGGGAAGGAGAGGATTGGGCCCCGCCTTCCTGTCCCGAGGCCTAGACACAGTGGATATGAATTCACTTCCCCCGATGGGCGTAACATTCTCTTCTTTTTTTCCTCTCTTTTTTTTTAACATAGTCATCAATATTTTTACCACTACTAACCCCGAAAACGGTGTATGTCTGCCAACATGGCGGGGTAAAAAAACGGTCACACACGTAAAAGCCCACTCGTGTACATACGAGTGAACGTGGAGTTGCAGCCCACGAACTAATGATGGCTGTGTTATTTATTTGCAGAAGAAAGCCTCCATCAAAGAGGCGAACGGGGAGGGGGAGGGGGCGGAAGGGGCGGCGGTGGAGGAGGTGAAGGAGGAGGAGGAGGAGAAGAAAAAAGGCACTACCTATGTGGACCTGATCAACAACAAACAGTGAGTTCCCAGTCTGTTGATTATGTGCCTCCGATCGATCAGAGGGCTGGGGAGGGAGGAGGGCGGGGGCGTTTGCACACACATACAGCGACATAAGATAAGAATAACTTTATTATCACCAACTGGAGAAATTTGGTCAGGTGCATTATCACAACATAGACAATTTTGTTGGAAACAAGAACATACCCAGCATGCACACCCACGAAAACTATGTATGGCTTCCTACATGGCGGGAGTAAATATACAAAACGGTCACACACGTAAAATGTTATATGTCTGTCTGAGTGTGTATGTGTGCATGCCTGAAATCTGATTGAATGACACAGGAAACGAATGATGAGCGCCCAATGGCAGCCGCCAGTCGGCTCTACCCAGTAAGCAGCCTGTGGTGCAAATAACCCTGTGTTCGTAAAGCGCTTAGAGCTTGGTGTCCGACCAAGGATAGACGCTGTATAAGTATCCATCATCATCATCATCCCCATCATCATCGATGATATTTGTGAAAGATAGTCAGTCACGTTTTCGTTCGTACGTTAGCACGTTGATGTCTGACAGCGACATGAAGATAACCACAAGGATATTTCATTCAAGAAAAGACCATGGCCCCATTTGAAGGGGTACACATACAAGTCATTCAAAGTAATAATACGAACACTGTATTACTATAGGCTACATGCTATTCACAAATGCTGTATATTTGGATAGTACCAGTTCATTATGCTTCTTCTCCTAAATGATAACAGAAAAAAAACATAGCGAAGTTTTTAAAAACAGTTTCATTTTTGTAGGAGAAGAGCAAGGAAAGTTTAAACAAAGTTGGTCTGCTATAATACTTCGGAAGGATGTGTGTTCTTCCAAGAACATCTAATTCTGGACAGCAAAAGCAAAATGAATCATCCCCCTCTCTCTCTCTCTCTCTCTCTCTCTCTTATATACACAATGGACATTTGTGGACATTTTTTCTCATGCAGAGAGAAAGAGGGAGAGAGGCAGAGAATTTTTTTTCCTGAAATAAAACAAATCTTTTCTTCTTTTTAGAATGTGAATATTGCGACACTTCACATACCTAGACACCTGTAGAATAAAGCCAATACTAGTAGTACAGTACTATATAATAGAATTCACCAACACGTTACGGTGCAGTGCCGTTGAGCAATGACCACCTAACCAATTCAAAACCTGCTGTCCACTGTGAAAAACGGAAGAAATTGAAGCCACGTTCCCAGAACATATGACCTCTCCAAGACCACGCCCAGGGAACAGTTCAGGGAAAGAGAAGAGGAAGACACAGAAAGAGGTGATGGGTGGACAGACAACAGTACGGAAAGACACCGAAAGAAGCTTTGCTCAAACCCAGTTTCAGTTTTCTCAGGGAGCCGCCACTGCGTTCGGATAAATCCATATACGCGACACCACATCTGCTTGGCAGACGCCTGACCAGCAGCATAACCCAACGCGCATAGTCAGGCCTTGAGTGCATGCATATATATTTGTGTACCTATCAGACTAGATTTCTTAGACAGAATTTTACCAGAGGACAACACTCTCGTTGCCATGTGCGTGCTGCACACAAGACCTTGGTTTATCGTATCGTCCGAATGACTACACGCCCAGTTCCATTTTCCAGTCCAACTTGGGAGAAAGGACGAGAGCGGGATTCGAACCCAGACACTGACAGACTCTGTATTGGCAGATGAGCGTCTTAACCATTCTGCCACCTTCATCCTTATCTCAAACCCAGGCCCTGACACACAAACGCGAGAGAAGCTGGGAGGGCTGGTGTGCGGCGTTTCACCAAGCAGTGTGCCCGTACGACCATGGGAGCACAGTTAGCAGTAAGTAAGCAGCTGAAGAAACATAGTAGCTGATGGCAATATTTATTAATGACGACTTGATCATTTGTCTTGTGTTCAGTGTGATGACCATGTTTCGGAAATTCCTGGCCGAGTACGAAAGCACCAAAGAGGCTAACAACCTGGTGCAGATGTACCAAGAGATCGAGGGGTACTTCCACACCAAAGACTCCACCAAACAGAAGAAAGAGTCCATCGCCATTCACATCTACAAGTGAGAAAGCTCACTTCTCATTGGCTGTTCCGTATCTGTGTATTTCTCACTTTCAGTGTGTGTGTGTGCGCGCGCGCATGCGTGTTGATTTCGCACACTCATGCAGTTGAGGTGGTCATGTGTTTCTTGCGTGCGTGCGTGCGTGCGTGCGTGCGCGCGCGCGTGTGTGTGTGTGCGTGTGTGTGTTGCGCGCGCGCGCGTGTGTGTGTGCGTTATCTGCGCATGCTTACGAATTGATCATATTGTTCTACCAGCTGACGAGCGCAATAGCCGAGTGGTTAAAGCGTTGGACTTTCAATCTGAGAGTCCCGGGTTCGACTCTCGGTAACGGCGCCTGGTGGGTAATGGGTGGAGATTTGCCCGATCTCCCAGGTCAACATATGTGCAGACCTGCTTGCGCCTGAACCCCCTTCGTGTGTACACGCAAGCAGAAGATCAAATACGCACGTTAAAGATCCTTTTGTCCATGTCAGCGTTCGGTGGGTTGAAGAAACAAGAACAAACTCAGCACGCATATCCCCGAAAACGGAGTATGACTGCCTACATGGCGGGGGTACAAAATGGTCATACATGTAAAAGCCCACTCGTGTACATACGAGTAAACGTGGGAGTTGCAGCCTACGAACAAAGAAGAATAAGAAGTTCTACCAGCTGAAGAGAATATCACAATAGACAAGGACAATCAGCCGTCATATTTCAGGACCACCATCGTGATGCATTCACGGAAACTAATCACTGCTTCAGTGCAGTCTTACCTCCCACGATATTAGCTGGCCTGATGCGATCTTCCCTGTCCCAGAACTTTGGCAGTTTTAAAGCTGCTACCTTCCCACTCCCTCGAATTACGCAGTTTTTGTGTTTTCAGATTTAATGTCATCTTCCCTCTTCCAGAACTTCCGCAGTTTTAAAGCGACCTACCCGCTCCTGGGACTTGTTCCACTGTTTTAACGAGATCTTCCCTCTTCCATGGCTTCCATTGTTTTAATGCAACATTCACTCTCCCATGACTTACACTGTTTTAATGCGATCTTCTCTCCCCCATGGCTTCCGTTGTTTTGATGTGACCTTCCCTCTCCCATGGCTTCCGCTGTAACCTTCCCTCTCCCATGGCTTCCGCTGTAACCTTCCCTCCCCCCGTGACTTCCGCTGTAACCTTCCCTCTCCCATGGCTTCCGCTGTAACCTTCCCTCTCCCATGACCTCCGCTGTAACCTTCCCTCTCCCATGGCTTCCGCTGTAACCTTCCCTCTCCCATGGCTTCCACTGTAACCTTCCCTTTCCCATGACCTCCACTGTAACCTTCCCTTTCCCATGACTTCCACTGTAACCTTCCCTCTCCCATGACTTCCGCTGTAACCTTCCCTCTCCCATGGCTTCCATGTAACCGTCCCTCTCCCATGGCTTCCGCTGTAACCGTCCCTCTCCCATGGCTTCCGCTGTAACCTTCCCTCTCCCATGGCTTCCGCTGTAACCTTCCCTCTCCCATGACCTCTGCTGTAACCTTCCCTCTCCCATGACCTCCGCTGTAACCTTCCCTTTCCCATGGCTTCCGCTGTAACCTTCCCTCTCCCATGGCTTCCATGTAACCTTCCCTCTCCCATGGCTTCCGCTGTAACCTTCCCTCTCCCATGGCTTCCGCTGGTTTAATGTAACCTTCCGTCTCTCCGTGACTACCACTGTTTTAATGCGATCTTCCCACGGCTTCCACTGTTTTTAATGCAACCTTCCCTCTCCCCATGACTCCCACTGTTTTAACGCGACCTCCCCTCTCCCATTCCAGGACCTTCCTGGACCCGCAGAGCAAGAGGCACATGGCGACCAGCGAGCAGATCGCGCAGCGGGTGAGCACCGAGAAGGAGCGGCCCAGGTCTGCCACCCTCAGGGACGTCCAGGGCTTCATCCTGCCCAAAGTGGAGGAGGCTTTTGCTGGCTTTCTGACGGTGAGTCCAGCTGGGCCCGTCTGCACGAGGCGATCTTTGCTGCGCTAAGTTTTCTTAGGGTTTAAGAATATTCTCAAGTATATTGGGATTTTACAGTGGAGTTTGGAACGTTCTTTAACTATAAGCATACTTAGCGCTGCTTGTTTTGCTCAGACAACACATCCGAGAAAAGGCCTATGGTTTCTTTTGGATCCTTTTCCTCTCTCTCTGTCTTTCTCTCACAAGCGCGAGCGCACGTGTCTGTGTGTGTGTGAGCATGTGTGTGTGTGTGTGTGTGTGTGTGTGTGTGTGTGTGTTTGAGGGGTTTTGTGTGTGACTGTGAGCATGTGAGCGTGTAAGTGTGATGTGAGTATGTGTGTCTATGGGGTGGTGGTGGCGGAGATTGAGCGTGTGTGAGAGAGAGAGAGAGAGAGAGAGAGAGAGAGAGAGAGAGCGTGTGTGTGTGTGTGTGTGTGTTCATCACCTTTACGTCAGAGTGATATTAGACAGGGGAAAAAAGTGTGGGGCGGGAGATGATGGGGGCGACAAGGAAGGCGGGGAATAATGATCTGGATATGGGAAATGCGGTCGGAGTGAATATCCTGTGTGTGTGTGTGTGTGTGCGCGCGCGCGCGCGCGCGTCTGTCTATCTGTCTCTGTGTGCGACAGTGTGTGTGTGTTTGTGTGTGTGTGTGTGTGTGTGTGTGTCTGTGAACGTGCGTGCGTGTGTGTGTGATGATTTTTTAATGCTTTAGTTTAATTTTGCCATTCCTGAATTTTAGAATGAAAAGAAGAAACTCATTATAAGTACTCGTTTATTGGACTGTTCGATAATGAAACAAAAAAAACCCAAAAAACAAACCCAAACATATATTAACGTTCGTGGTTCAAGTGTTTCGAGCAGTGTTTTAAAAGTACTGGGTTATATTGCTTCATAAAATCACAGGTAAGGACATGCTCAGGGGTGATATTTTGTTCGCAAATACATGTGGTATTTCTGATATATTTGGTTATAAAAGCATTAGTTTTCCACCTACGTATAAGAGATATTATTTTTCTGTCAATGTGGACATGATGTTGTTTTTTCACATCGGTAACAGTCAAATTCATGAACTTTGCATGGTATTTCGAAAGGGAAATCTTAAACAGTTTCCATGAATACGATTTTGCTAAACTGTAAAATTCTCGAAAGGACCAAACCTATATGAACTGACTTCGGACGACACTTTGCTCCTTGTTTCGCTACTTTATCCACTTTATCGTTATGATAAAACGAAGAAAGAGATGGTATTCAGCAGAATGTGATTGTAGTGCCTTGCAAACATAAAGCAATGATTAAATGACTGATTTCAATTAACATTTAAGTTTAACATTCTGTCCGTAATCTAAATGATTGTAGTGCCTGAAGCACTGACCTCGGAAAAAAAAAAAAACAGAAAAGAATTTTTTTAAATGTCTCGTGTAGAAGATTTAAGGCCATCAACATTTCAGTTAGTTCAGCTGTGAAAATTGATTTGTTGTTTCTAATGTGAAACAGATTTCTATATCTTCTTTTTTTTTCTTTTTTTTAATCAATTACCGATCTGTCCGTATATAATTTCGTATGATTTGGGTATCTATTTTCAATATAAGATTTTACATAATTGGCTAGCATGTTTATATTGCCGTCTCTTTTTTCTTTTCTTTTTTTAATCGGTGTGGTCAATATCAAACTGAGCTCTTTGTAGTTCTCAAATGGGAGTAGGAAAGAATGACAGTCTGACAAATACCGAATCTTTTTCAATGGTAATCTCAGAGCCCTTCGTAATATTAGAGACCTGTACATGTTGCCAGTGTTATCTGAGACGAAACTGATTTCGCTCGTTTCGGAAAATCTGCTTCGGATCTAAGTTTTATTTCGTTTTTGGGTGTCGTGCTATTTATCAGAACTTTAGCTGAGGCATCTTTTCTTTGGTTATCTAAGGGTAAGATTTGTGCTCCGTTGTGTGTGTGTGTGTGTGTGTGTGTGTGTGAAGGGTTGTGAGCGCGTGTGATTGTGTGTGCGTGTGTATGATTGTGTGTGTGTGTGTGTGTGTGAGAGAGAGAGAGAGAGAGAGAGAGAGAGAGAGAGAAGGGACGGTGCAAACGACAGTGTGCGTCTGTGCTCGCATGCGAGGGTGTGAGTGCAAACGAGAATGTAAGTGGATGCATGTTTGCGAATGTGTGATTTCCTGTGTGCATGTGCGAATTTTTGACTCACTTGTGTAAACAAAGTGAGTCTATGTTTTAACCCGGTGTTCGGTTGTCTCTGTGTGTGTGTGTGTGTGTGTGTCCGTGGTAAACTTTAACATTGACATTTTCTCTGCAAATACTTTGTCAGTTGACACCAAATTCGGCATAAAAATAGGAAAAATTCAGTTCTTTTTAGTCATCTTGTTTAAAACAATATTGCACCTCTGGGATGGGCACAAAAAAAATGAAGCCTAATTATATGCAAACTGCATTTACTGTTTGGTGGTTTTTTTGGGGTTTTTTTTTTTATTCTCTGAACTTGGCACTTTGATCTGATATTCGACCCAACAACAACAGCAGTCATAATTATCATTTTTTGTTCAAACAGGAACTTCTTTTGCTAAGCATGGAAGTTTTATTTATTTTGCAAACGTTTTGGTGCAGATAGTAAAAAAGGGAAATTACTCTAAATAATGCTAGGGGACTTAATTTGCTTTAAACTGATCTTTCTCATCTTAAACATTACATTTTGAAACAAGAGAAGCAAGGCCTTCAAGACTCACTTGTGATGCACTTAAAAAAAAATCCAAGCTTTTTATGTATTGAGTATAATTTCAAAATGTAATGTTTAAGATGATAAAGATCAGTTTAAAGGAAACTAAGTCCCCTACAGAGTAATTTCCCTTATTTTACTGTCTGCACCAAAACGTTTGCAATAAACAAAACTTCCATGCTTAGCAAAAGAAGTTCCTGTTTGAACAAAAAATGATAATAATGACAGATCTTTTGTTGGATCGAATATCAGATCAAAGTGCCAAGTTTAGAGAATACAAAAAATATAAATATAACAGTAAATGCATTATACTCAATACATAAAAAGCTTGGATTTTTTTGATTTTTTTTATAAGTGTATCACAAGTGAGTCTTGAAGGCCTTGCCTCTCTTGTTGTATGTGTGTTGTGCGCGCTTGCGTGTTTGAACTTTCCAGTGCCAGACTACCTTTCTGCAACTATTGCTGTGGATGGAAAGACATGCTTCAGTCTGTATGCACTACAGAACAAAATGACAGAAAGCCAAGAATTACTGGCAAATAAAAACTTATCTGTATTGCTATTTTGAACAGTCAAACAACATTATCATCTCTTCCGCACAAAACTGCTAGTCTTTGAAATATTGGTAAACAGTCATTACGTTTCTTAACAGAATAGTCAGCGCCAAATTTTGGCAGATGTCCAAAAGATGTTAAGACATCTGTGTCAGTTTCCAATGATTGTCTTGTGAGCAGTCGTCCAGCAAAGTGAATGTTTATATAAGACAAATACCCAACCAATATTTTGAGACAACTGGGCAAGAGTTGTAGAACTGACAGATGAAACACCAAATCAACAGTTATTACCCAACCAGTGTTTTAGCACAACTGGCAAGAGCTGTAGAACTGATAGAAGAGAATACCAAATCAACGGTTATTGCCTTGCCAGTGTTAAGGGTTGTGGGGCTGACTGAAAAGAACATCCCAACATTTATTGCCCAACCAATGATGTTTTAATACAACTGGCAAGAGTTGTGGAACTGACAGATGAAACCACCTAATCAACAGTTATTGCCCAACCAGTGTTTCAACACAACTGGCAACAGTTGTAGAACAGACAGACCGAAGAGAATACCTAACCAACAGTTATTGCCCAACCAATGTTAAGGGTTGTGGGGCTGACTAAAAACAACACCCAAATAACAGTCATTACGTGGAGCCCACCTCCAGCACGCCTTCCTGAGGAAAGCTGTATTCAGGTACCTCCAGGTTGAGCGGGGCGGGCCCTTTGCGGATCCTGCCGGACACGTCGTAGTGCGACCCGTGGCAGGGGCAGTAGTAGCCGCCGTAGTCCCCCGCGTTGGGGATGGGCACGCACCCCAGGTGGGTACAGATCCCCAGGACCACCAGCCACTCGGGGTCCTTCACGCGCTCCTCGTCCGTCTGCTGGTGGCGAAGGGTACTCACGTCTACTTTCTGCGCCTCCTCGATCTCCTCGGGCGTGCGATGCCAGATGAAGAGCGGCATCCCGCGCCACTTGAAGGTGACGCTCTTGCCCAGGGGGATGTCTTCCAGCTTGATCTCTATCTTGGCCAGCGCAAGCACGTCAGCAGACGGGGCCATGGTGGCTACGCACTCGTTTATCAGGGTCTTACTGGAGTAAAGGGCACCGATGCAGCCCGCTCCGGCGATGGTGTACGTGAAGGCTCGACGGCCGGCGGAGGAAGGCCGGGAGGACATGTGGTTGTCTCGAGTTCCAGACCTTCTGTAGGCAGAAAAATCCGGCACCTGAATGTCGGTGTGGGATGAGCGCGTGAGGAGTTGGGAGCCGAGAGAGAACGATGGGCCTGCTACATGTTCGGGCTTCGTCACACTGGACAAGGCACAGCCGTTCTGGGTGATTTTCTGTGATAACACCATGCTTTTCCTCACTCTGCTGTCGATCACTTTTCTCGAAGGGTTTGCTGTTTTCGTCACAGCTCGACACAGAGCTGGAATGAATTGAGATTTCGATGCAGATCTAAACATTTTTGTGTGTCCACTGGCGTGTCCCTTGCCTCCTCAGAACAAGATGGCGAAAGGTATGCTTTTTGGGAGGAAGCACGTCACTTTTTTCTTGGCGTAACGCTTAGAGTAATGACGTCTTTTTGAGTCGGCATCGTCGGCTACTGATCTGTTTGTGTGAACGTATGTCTCAGGAAGCCTTTTTCATTTTCCGCTGCTGTTCAGTTGTGTTTATGTTGCCACTTACAACAGCGGAACAGGGTCATGTTCAGCAGAAGTTGGAACTTTCGCCCAAATTGTACTGTTTCTGCTGCAATTCCTGAAGAAGAGAAGGGTTAATTGGAAGAACTATGAATAAATTTACCAGCTGGTCTATAACTTTCACACTGTAACAGAACACGTTTTGACAGTGTTACACACAACTTTCAAATAGTAATGCATCTGTAATGGTATGAGTCAACATTTTTATTCTTTTTTCTTTTTCTTTTTTCATTTATAACTTTCACAGTACTTGACGATACTGTTTTCACACAGGGACAGTTATGCATAGATCTTTGTACATTTATAATTGATGCATAGATTCTAAGATATATATAGATCTAGATCTCTCTCTCTCTCTCTCTCTCTCTTGATACACACACACATACACACCTTTCAGTAACATCATTATGCAAATCGGCGGTATCTGCTCAATGCAGAGAAAATCCACGGAGATGGGAGTGTCGGTCCAGGACTTTGCCAACATGTCCCAAGCGGAGATGTCCATGCGGATGGACTCGGACACCTCGCTCTACACAGGCTGGCAGAAGGCCGGCTTCAAAGGCCAGAGTAGAGGGAAGGTGAGACATTTAGATTCCAGCGATGCTTTTTGCGGGTGGAGGTGGTGGGTGGGTGGGTGGTGTAATGTATTGTATTGTATTGTGTTGTGTTGTATTGTATATTACTCATTTTTGTGCGTGAAATTCGGGTTGCTGTCCCCAGGGACAGCGCGTCGCAACACTGAGAGCGCCACCCTTTTTTCTTTTTCTTTTTTTTTTCTTTCCTAATATCCTGTACAGTGTCTATAAGAGGTAGACTAACAGAATCTTGGTAAAAATTTGTCTCACATTAGATAAAAGAGGCAACGTGTCGAGCCACAAGCTCTTCTTCAGGCAGATGTAAAGCGTCGCTTCTCACATCATCCTTAGCTTGCATTTTGGGGACAACGATCAGTATCGAACATGGAAAAAGCCACAAAGACGAAGCCCGAAGCCTTCTTGGATATGTAAGACAGATTAACTACTACATAATTACAAGAAGTGGAATTAAGTTTTATCCTGGAAAACGCCCTGACAGTGGAAAATGATTATGTATGATATTCAGTAGGGTCCGACCATGACCATCAGAACAGCAGAGGAGGCAACTGCCGTCCCGACTATCTGGGCTGGAATTAGATTATAGTGGAGAGTATCTTGCCCAAGTTACACCCCCACTCTCTCGGCCAAAAGGGTTTTAAGGACAAAGGCCAACTAGCCTTCAAGGCTGCAGCACTAAAAGCCAGTGCAATTTTGCCTCCTAGTTTGAGAGTCATAGTCCTTCACAAAAGACTAAAGACTAAGCTGTAAACGATTTCCCATTGCGATGGAGAAACCATTGGTAATACAGCTGTCACTTTGCTGTTGGCCACACTGTAAACTTATGTCAATCTGTGATATAAGCTGAGCGTTGGGCCAGACTAACCACTACATGATTACCAGAAGTGGGATCGGTTTAGCCTGAAGAACACCCTCTCAGTGGCAAATTCGCATCAGCACACGCGAAACAAACTGAAGAAGTGGACGAAAGCCACGTCCGCCCAGCAGCTTGTATTGGAGGGGAATGGGTAGGTAAGATGTGTGTCTGGGTGGTGGGTGGTTAGTAGGCGGAAAGGGAGGGATGGGGTGTGGGGGTGGGTGGGGGTGGGTGGTGATGGGCTGTAATGGGATGGGGAAGTGGTGGGGGTATGGACATAGGAGAAAGTTAATGCATCAGTCATTCCTTTATTCTCTGTCTCTGTCTCTCTGTCTCTCTCTGTCTCTGTCTGTCTGTCTGTCTGTCTGTCTCTCTCTCTCTCTCTCTCTCTCTCTCTCTCTCTCTCTCTCTCTCTCTCTCAGCATAGTTTTGAGATCTTTGAATTAACTTGCATGTCAAACGCATAACATTCTTGAATACAGCCGTATAATTAAACTTTTTTGGTCAAATTGAGGCATGAAGCATGTGCCTCTCTCTCTCTCTCTCTCTCTCTCTCTATATATATATATATATATATATATATATATGTGTGTGTGTGTGTGTGTGTGTTAATGAGTGTGTGCGTGCGTGTGTGTGTATGTGTGCGTGCGTGTGTGAGTGTGTGTGTGTGCGTGCGTGCGTGTGTGTGTGTGTGTGTGCATGAGAGTATGTGTGAGTGTGTGTGTGTGTGTGTGTGTGTGTGGCGTGCGCGCACTGTTCCAATACTTGCAGTTCAGAATATATAATAATCATAATAATTATATATACATGTACGTGCACGCACGCAACTGTCAATGCACGGTCTTGTGTATGCGCATGCCGCATGCTTAACTGCGGGTGTGTACGCCCAGTGCATGCGCTTTTGGCAACATGACTTGATAATACTTGTTGGAACTGAATGTACACAATATTAATTTTGTGCAGTCATTTCATGTGTCTTCTCTCTGCAGTCTCGGGGAACAAGACATGTACGTACAAACGGTATTCAGAATGTAACAGCACCACACGTGGTATTTCATGATATACTGCGCTCACATCAACTGCACTGCCGTTTCAGCATTTCAGCACGTTCTGACTAATACCGGAGATTAGAAAAGAGAGATAAACCACTTGCAGAAATTGCTGAAGCCAGGCAGCCTGCGCCGCGGCACGCATTCATTATTCATGAGCTGCCTTTGCCCCGCCCAAACGTAAGGAAAGCGTCAGTCGAACGCAGTCTCCTGAGTGATTTTATAATTTGGATTACACCTTTTTTCCCTTTTCTGTTTGCTTCATCCCACGCAGATGTCAAACTCAATTTTGTTGTGAATAACATTCCTAAATATTTATATGTATTGGTTACTTTTATTTCCCTATCACCACAGCACCATTTTTCACGAGTCGAAAGATGACCTCCATTGCGGAAAACTATAATATTGGTCTTAACGAGATTCACTGTTTGTTGTAGTCTGTCTGTTTCTTGCTTAAGGGCATTTAATTGATTTTGTAACCGTGTGGGTGTGTCAGACAAGAGAACAACATCATCAGCAAATAGCATTAAGAGCAAATCTGTTGCGCCAGGTATCATTTGTATTCCATGTCTCCCCTTCTTTGATAACTCCACTGCCAATTCACCGATGAAAAAGGAAAACAGCTGTGTGCTTGGCATACAACCTTGTTTAACCCCTCTTGGACACTGAAAAAAGTCTGAACAAATACCTTTGTCACGAACACATACAAGTACAGAATCGTAGATGCTTTTAACAGCCATGTAAAACTCCTGAGAGAGAGAGACAGAGACAGAGACTTAGAGAGAGAGATAGAGCACAATACAACGGTCTGCTCGGGCAACATGAAGCGTTCGTATATATATGAATTATATATATGATTATGTACATATTGATAGATTTAGATTTACATACTGATAGATCTATATGAAATTATGTATGTATGTATTCATGTATGTATGTATAGACAGATGTTAGAAGAGAGACAGAGCTGAATATGTGTTTTATGTTTTGATATATATATATTTTTTTTTTTTTTTTTGAAGAAATGGTGATGTAAACCAGAAAGTGTGAAGAAAAAGTAGCGTTACGAAAACGCAGTTCAATAATTTATAACTGTCTCTCTCATGTGCAACATTGCGCTGGGGGGGGGGGGGGGGGTGGGGGGGGGGAGTTGGTGGTGGGGGGAGCTGCTTTATTTTCTTTTTATATTATCTACATTCAAGCAGATGCAAACGTGCTAAAAACCAAAGCAAAAATGAATCGGTTTTCATTGTATTCAGCGAATCTTACTACACGTGCGAAATTCCAGGCGTAACTTAACTTTCGTTTTACTGCAGCTGAACCGTCGAACCGACCAGTTTCCTTGGGGTGGGGAAGGAGAGGGTGATTTACCGCCACCCTTCCGCACTGCGTGTGTGCCTCAAAACGGCTTCAGCACTGTTATAGACAGTAAGAAGGGGCCTGCCGCGAGTGGTTTATCTCTCTTTTCTAATCTCCGCTAATACCCTTCTTTCACTTATGCGTGGACACCTCTTTTGGTGGTGTCGATCTGAATGGCCAAATATGGGCAGGTGTCAACTTTTGTCCATTGGATGGGGCAAGCGGCGTGATGTGAGATGACTGGGGGAAGGGGGATCAGTGTGTGTGTGTGTGTGTGTGTGTGTGTGTGTCTGTCTGTCTGTGTCTCTGTGTGTGTGTGTATGTGTTGTAATTTCAACATCACTATATGTTATCAATATTGTTTATTTGTTGTTGTTGTTGCTTTCTTTGTTTCTTTGTTTGTTTCTTCTTCTTTTTTGACTCACTTGTGTAAACAAATTGAATCTATGTTTTAACCCGGTGTTCGGTTGTCTGTGTGTGTGTGTGTGTCTGTGTGTCCGTGGTAAACTTTAACATTGACATTTTCTCTGCAAATACTTTGTCAGTTGACACCAAATTTGGCATAAAAATAGGAAAAATTCAGTTCTTTCCAGTCATCTTGTTTAAAACAATATTGCACCTCTGGGATGGGCACAAAAAAATAAAAAAAGAAGCCTAATTATATGCAAACTGCATTTACTGTTATATTTATATTTTTTGTATTCTCTAAACTAGGCACTTTGACCTCTTATTCTGACACAACAACAAGAGGAGTCATTATTATCATTTTTTGTTCAAACAGGAACTTCTTTTGCTAAGCATATTTTGCAAACGTTTTGGTGCAGATAGTAAAAAAGGGAAATTACTCTGTAATTAATGCTAGGGGACTTAATTTATCACAAGTGAGTCTTGAAGGCCTTGCCTCTCTTGTTCTTCTTACTTAGGACCATGATCCTGGCTTTCAGATTTCCTTGCGCTTACAGTAGATAACTAGTAAGGTATTCTAATTCAACTTTAATCTGACACATGCAGCTCTGAGTTTTGGTTGTGTGTTTCCAGTCATCCGTGTGCGTTTCATTCCATGTGTTACCGACTCATTAATTAGGTCAGAATCACAGCTAATGTTAACAAGCTTCATCAGGACTTTGTAGCAACAACAACAAAACAATAATAATAATAATAATAACCATCATAATCATGATAATAATGAGAATGACAATAATGATAATGATCATCATGGTGATGATAATAATAATGATAATAATAATAATAAAATAACAATAATGATAATGATAATAACAATAGGCCTAATGGTGGTGATGATGATGGTAATGCGGATGATATCGACAACACCAACGATAATGACGATTATGATGCTCATAGTAGCAGTAGTGGTGGTGGTGGTGGTGGTAAGTGGTGGTGGTGGTAGTAGTACTCTAGTAGTACTAGAGTAGTGATGATGATAATGAAAAGAAGAAGACAACAATAATGGTGATGATGATGATGACGATGATGATGACGTGGGAGGCGGAAGTTAAATTAACCAACACACATTTTCAGGGGGGAAGGGGGGGCTTTTTTTTTTTTTTTTTTTGCTTTTTTTTTTTTTTTTTTTTTTTTTTTTTTTTGCTTTTTTTTTTTTTGCAATGACTGAAACATTTTGTTGACGGACAAGGTTAAGATGGTGATGTAATGCGGACAAAGGCAGCGATGCCATACAATAGAGCGCAATACAAGTGGGATGCAATGTTTTACACTACAACAGAAATGCAGTGCAACAGATAGTGTAATAATGTAAGACGATATAATTATTATCCAGTGTGAGCATGACGGATGGATGGATGAATGGAAGAGCGGTCGGTCGGCTAATTAGAAGTTGGTTGATTGGATGTTGTTGAGGTCAAGGGTCATCAGTGATAATGAATACTGCAGCAGGATGGACAGCGCATAGAAATTAATCTTCTCTCGGATACTGGCTTAAAAACTTGTCGTTGAAACATGTGTGTGTGTGTGTGTGTGTGTGTGTGCGTGTATGTGTGTGCATGTCTGCGTGCGTGCATGCGTGAATGCACGCGCCGTGTATGTGTGTGGTATATCTTGTATGTCTGTCTTCTACGCACTTCCCCTCCCCTCCTCTCATCCCCCATTCCCCGGCAAACCATTACCCCCTCACCCCCCCCCCCCTATCTCCACCCTCACATCCACACACCCACCCACACCAAATCTCACACATACACCTCCCCCCTACCCCTACCCCCAACTCCCACCCCCTTCCCACCCCCACCCCTCCTCCCACTTTCCTGCGGAAACGAAACATACACACGACACAAAACACACCACACGACTCAAAACACACCACACAACACCACACAACACAACACACGAAAACAACAGCAACAACAAAAAAATCATTTTTGTTCTGGGCGGAATGTATAAACCAAGGTATGCTTGTTGGCAAGTATCTTTGTGCTAGTAGTTTTGTAGTCCTGTTTTAATGCATTGTGTATTTTATGTAGTTTTGGTCTTTGATGTGATGTCATTTTTTCTATCTGGTTATTTTTAATGGGCGTGTGTGTGGGAGGGGTGTGTGTGTGTGTGTGCGCTGGCGCGTGCGTGTGTGCTTGCGTGCGTGCATGTGTTTGTGAGGTTACAGTGCTCTGATACGCGTGTGTAAGTGTGTAGGCATGTTAATATGTCCGAACAGAATTCTATGTTAGAAAATAAGAAATATTTTAATGCTTATGCAATTTTGTTTTTAGTGCAGTTGATATTTAATGTCAGTGTGTGTGTCTGTAAGGGAGGGACATTTATATATATATATATATATATATATATATATATATGTGTGTGTGTGTGTGTGTGTGTGTGTGTGTGTGTGCGTGTGTGTGTGTGTGTGTGTGGGTGTGTGGGTGTGCGTGTGTGTTCTATGAAATGCATTTTGTTTTAATCTAAGCCTTATTTACTTCATAGCTTTTATAATCTTTAGTGTGCATTTGCATTCACATGAACACACTGGCTGTTTTCCATTGTCAGATAGCGGTTGATATGTTTTTTTATGGCATGTTTATAGTCAACTATGATGTAAGGCGCTTTGAGCAGCATTGGTGCTGGATATCGCGCCATGGAGAAACTATGTCTTATTAACAACACACCACCCAACAACACAAACAGCCGACAGGACGGTCGCAGCCGACGCGTGAGGACAAGAACGAGTTCCTGAACGCGCTGGGCCAGTCTGCGGCCGGCCAGCCCGGCACACTGATGGTCCACTTCTACAAGTACGTGCTGAAGCACGGCGAGGAGGACGGCATGCCCCTCCTGGACAAGGACCTCTTCTTCTACATCGAGGTGCAGAAGTTCAAGGTCGGTGGGTGGGCTGGCTACGCTGAGGGAGAGAGAGAGAGAGAGAGAGAGAGAGAGAGCAGAAAACACACACACGTGCGCCGGCGTTAGTCGGTGCGGGCATACACGCAGTGAGCGCGCACAGACAGACACACGCACGCACGCGCGCTCGCGCATGCACATACCCACGCACGCACACACACACACACACACACACACAAACAAACATTGGCTACAGCACACGCGCGCACACACACACAAGCACACACACACACGCATGCCTGATCGAAAGTTTGCACATCTTTTTTTTTCTTCATCGAGGGCAGAAGTTCACGGAAAGTGCACTGGCACACACACACACACACACACACACACACACACACACACGCACGCACGCACGCACTCACGCACGCACACATACACACACACACGCACGCACACACACACACACACACGCACACACACGCACACACACACACACACACACACACACACACACCTATCAAGCTTAAAGTGAAATGTGTGTGTGTGTGCGCGGTGGGGCACGAGGGGTGAGGGGGTGGGTACGTGGGATTCGAACAAACACCAATTTGAATGTGAGTTTGAGGGTGAAGGTATGCAGATTGATAACATACTTGCCCCTCCCTCACCCCACCCCGACACCTGGAATCTACTTCATCCCCCCACCCCCATCCGCCCCCAAAGTTGGGAACGTCAGGTGCCCGCTGATTCAAATTTATCAGAATGCAATCTAACATCTTTTGAACTTAAAGAAATGAGGTAGGCTACTGATATAGCACAAGGCCTTAATTGAGTAGGTCTTGACTAGATAGTTCTGTACAAGCATCATTCATTCTTTTATCGTTTATTTATTTATAGTCTGTTCAGCTAAGATGATGATATTAGACTGTACAAGCTTGATTCGTTCATTTATCGTTTATTTACAAGCATGATTTTGTGTGTGTGTGTGTGTGTGTGTGTGTGTGTGTGGCAGGACTGTAGCCACGCCCACTCTGATGAGGAAATGATGAAGCGGAAGGTTCAGTCCACTGTAGACTGCTTTCTGGACTCTGTCTACTCCCCTTCCTTACAGGTAAATCCAGTATTAAGACTCGCTCCTACAGTCCTCGGCTGCTGGATCAGTTGGGCCATCTTAGCAGTGTAACTTGGCTTATATATGACAGTCGTGTCCGACTACGACGATCAACACCGCCAGCAGAGGAGGGAACTGCTGTCCCGAATATCTGGGCTAGAATTTTGATTTTTGATTGAATTTTGAACCCAAGGTTCCCAAAAGGCCAACTAGCCCCAAGGCTGCAGCACTAAGAGTCAGTGCAGTCTTGCCTCCTAGTTTGAGAGTCATAGTCCTCACAAAAGACTAAGCTGTAAATGACTTCCGATTGCAATGGAGAAACCATTGATGATATAGCTCTCACTTTGCTGTTGACTCAACTGTAAGCTTATGTCAATCTGTGATATAAGCTGAAAATTTGATATATATATATATATATATATATATATATATATATATATATATATATATATATATCTACACGTTAGCTGGCTAGCTGATGACTAGCTGGTTGGCTAGCTCAGCGGTTGGTTTGTTGCTTTTCTGGTTGATTTACTGACTGAATGGCTGGCGAGCTGATTAAAAAATCATTTATTTCTTATAGCTTGGTATAATAGAGTTAATCAACCCCCCCCCCCCCCACTCTCCCCTTCTATGTTTGATAACATAGTTTGTTAGAGATTTTGGTCAAGGTTCGATGCTTCATTTGCATTTTTATTTATTCACCAAACTCTCTAAAATTAGTTAAGAATTTTGTAGAATTGTCCAGTTGATTCTTGAACGAAATATAGGAATCAATATAGGATGAAAGGAGTATATATAAAAACGAAAATAAAAACATTACAAAGAATGAACAACACAGTGTTCCTGTTCCTGTTCATGTCGTTCAGATCGACATTAGCAGTGAGATCCACACGAAGACGATGAAGGCCGCCCAACGCTACATGGCGGGCAAGGAGATTTCGCCGTCCCTCTTTGATGAGGCCCAGTACTATGTCTTCAAGGAGTTGCTGCCCTACTGGGCAGGCTTCAAGAAGTCCCAGCACTATCCCGACGACCTCAAGAAGAGGCCGAGTGAGTTGTTGGTGTTGTTAGCGGTGTTTTGTGTGGGCGTGTTAGTTTGTAGGGAAGGTGTATTGTAATGCAGTACATTGCGCCGATTTGCATTGCGTTATTATGTTGCATTGCGTTGAGTTGTTTTTGCATGATATTGTATTGTACAGTACTGGATTGGATTGCGTTTGTAGTTTATTGTCGGTGGTTGAATAGTATTGTATTGTATTGAATGTATTGTATTGCATGGTATTTATTGCATTGCATTGCATTGCATTGTACTGAATTGCATTCTCTGTGTGTTCGCCTTGCCCTTTTTTCCGAGCAGGTTAATGTCCTTTTTGTAATTAAAAAAAGAGAGAAAAGAACTTATCTGCATCACTTTACTTTTATTGTTTATTGCAGTGGAAAGTCTCAATCTCATCTCTACAACCATCAACTGGTTTTACAAGGTTATGATTACCACTAACCAATCAACCAGTTTACTCTTTTGTCATTCATACAGACTTCTTCTTTGCTGCACAAACTTATTTATTTAGTTATTTATTTCATTTTATTTTATTTTATTTTATTTTACTTTTTTTTTTTTTTACTTTTTTTTGGTACGCCTATAGTTCAATTCATCAAGTTTTTGCACCTTATACATATTAGTAGTAGTAGTAGTAGTTCTTTCTTTTTTTTTAATGTATTTTTCTTTTTTTTCTTTTTTTTTCCAAGGCCTGACTAAGCGCGTTGGGTTACGCTGCTGGTCAAGCATCTGCTTGACAGACGTGGTGGAGCGTATATGGATTTGTCCGAACGCAGTGACGCCTCCTTGAGCTACTGAAACTGCACAAACCTTTCGTGGAAGAGGAATTTTGTGATTGTAGACACTTAGTAAAAGCAAAAAATTTCACATCTGAATGTTATCAGTAAAACTTTATATTACGTTACATTCTGTCTTACCTTTTGTTTCCCTCCAGTGACAAAACAGGAGAAACTGCTGCGGAAACGACTGGACGCCATCCAGAATTTCCAGATGCCGTCCAAAGACATCCACCTGCCCCGGTTAGCTGAAGGGGGAGCGGCTTCTTATACCATCACCCTCTCTGATGGCGTCAAGTGTCGGGTACTGTTGTGTTCCTTCTTTTCATGGAGAACAGGAGGAATTTTGTTTCATAAAAGTCCCGTCACACATCATGGTGATTGTAGACATTTAGTTATAGCATAAATTTTCGTGTTTGAATGTTTTCATTTGATAATAGATAAATAAATAAATGGCCGGAGAGAAAGGGGTGGAGAGGTGGAGGGTGGAATCAGAGATGAATATTTCAAATAAACATAAGTAGGTATACAATTTCAGAACATTACTTCGTGGGCTTCTTGAAAGGGAGAGCTTTTTTTTTTCAAGGCCTGACTAAGCGCGTTGGGTTACGCTGCTGGTCAGGCATCTGCTTGGCAGATGTGGTGTAGCGTATATGGATTTGTCCGAACGCAGTGACGCCTCCTTGAGCTACTGAAACTGCACACACGTGCAGTCCGTTTGTTGACAAGAGTTTTATAGATGATACAAGAGTTTATTCATTGAAGAGACTTGTACGCAGCTCTCCATTCTTTGATAGTTGATAGGTAACAAGAAAAACAACAGACAATGAATGTTCAAAAAGTCAAAAGCATCAATTAACGTTCCCAGTGACTGTAGATGACACACTTTCGTGCACAGAAGGCTTCATTAACTAGCATATTAGGGCAACACTTAGTTCAGAATGAATTAGACAGTAGTCTGAAAAGTAAACTTGTCTGTGACTCCGACCAAAGTGGTCAGAGCATCAAACTGAAACTGAGCACTGCTTAGACCGCATATGACAACCCCACCCCCAGTCTAACAAAATACTCCACCCCTTCACATCAAGCACAGCTCCAACTGCATGCAGTGACACAAACGGGGTGTTGCAGGAGGTTTCCGAGAGCCTGACCCCCACGCCAGTTCCGGGACTGAAAGATCGCCGACTGACCATTGCACCCAGTGTGGAGAACCTGGCCTCGTCTCGCAGGGGCCGCCGGACGTCCACCCTGCACAAGGACCTGTTGTCCAGATGATAGGAGACTGACCACACATGCTGCCCATTCGTTGACAGGAGTTTGATAGATGATACGAGAGTTTATTCATTGAAGAGACTTGTATACAGCTGTCCAGTCGCTGATAGTTGATAAATGATGAGAGTTTATTCATTGAAGATACTTGTATACAGCTGTCCATTCGTTGATAGTTGATAGGATGATATGAGAGTTTATTCATTGAAGAGACTGCAAACAGCTGTCCATTTGCTGATAGTTGATAGGTAAAAGATGACACATTGAAGAGACTGCACACACGTGCAGTCCGTTTGTTGACATGAGTTGATAGACGACATGAGAGTTTTTTCATTGAAGAGACTGTATACAGCTGTCCATTCGTTGATAGATATTAGGTTACAAAAAAGTCTACTCATCGCAAGTGGTGATAAATGATAATTATGCTACAATGCAGGAGCTGATAGATAATAATTATTAAGTTACTCTGCTGTCTTCTCGTTACAAGAGTTGATAGATAACAGTTTACACAAGAATGCCTACACTGTAAGAGCTGGCAGATAAAATATTACACATCTATTTATTGCAGACGTAGACAGGTAAGACTATACAGCTGTTCATTGCAGGAACTGACAGATAATAGATTGTACAGCTATTAGTCTATTGCAGGAAGTGATAGATAATAGGCAAGAAAGGAGGAGTTTGTATTATACTCCATGTTTGGTGTTACATATACTTACCATGTCAAACTGATGCAAACTAGGCCTATTGGTTTGCTCTGCTTGGCCAAATTTCGCGCGGCTAACAGTGAAAAGACGGGCACGCCCGCTCTCAGCCAATCAAACGCCTCTAAAAACTATAAGCGCTGAATCATTCCGTGGCCATGAACAAAAATGCCCCATGAGAACCACAGCGGAGACGCGGGGACGGACGGGCGGGCATTCGAGTTTGACATGGTAAGTATATGTAACACCAAACATGGAGTATAATACAAACTCCTCCTTTTGGTGTCATATACTGTACCATGTCAAACTGATGCAGAATTTAAAGCAAATAGAGGAGGGCAACGCCTACTGGTTCGTATGGGGAGCCCTTGTAACTGAGATGGCAGTGTTAGCCGCGACAAAGGAAATCCCCTTGGAACCGTCAGCCCTGGTCATACGGAAATTCCTGAGGTAGAAGTTGATGAAGGGATTCTCAGACCGCCAGAAGGCTGCCTCCAAGACATGCTGCGTTGGCACTGAGTGCTGGAAAGCAGCCGAAGTAGCTATGGCCCGCACTTCGTGTGCTCTGGGATGAAGACAGCTGATATCCCTGTGTGCATGAGAGTAGGCTCTACGAATGACTTGGGAAACCCGGCGGGAAATGGTGCCTGCAGCGATGTCTTTCTTGTAATTCTCATTGAGGAAGATGAGAAGACGCCTCTGAGAAGAACGCCTATGGCGAGACCTATCCCAATAATATTTGAGACACCGAACAGGGCAGAGGTGCCTATCCTCATCATCTTGGGCAAGAATATCAGACAAAGGTCTGACCCTCAGAGAGGGGGAAGGAACCTCAGGGTCTTGGTTCTTAGCAAGAAACTCTGGAAGGAACGAATAGTGATGGAGCCATCTCTGTGGAAGGCCAGATCTTGTGGCATTCCACTAAGACCATGCAGCTCACTTCTACGACTGCCTGTGGCCAGCCACAGAAGGAAAGTGGTCTTGAGGGTGCGGATGTCAAAAGGAATAGTCCCCAATGGTTGGAAGGGCTGTTTTCGAATGAAATCCAGCACCAGGAACGAGTCCCAGAGGGGCACTCTTCTGGGGTCTCTAGCTTCCTTCAGAGGGGCACCCCTAGCCCCCTCTCTGAGCAGGAAATCCGCTTCAAAGGCGGGACCACCTAGCTGTTTGCATTGTGGTACAGATGGCAGACCTGTACCCTCGCACAGAACTAGCAGACAGGATGAGAACCGAGGAGCAGAGAGCCAGAAAGTTGGCCAGCTGCATGCTCGTAGGGTTCGTAGGGGTAATGCCCTGAGCTGTACACCACCGCAACCATTTCTTCCAGCGAAAATCATACAAAGTCTCCGTTCCCTGCCTCCTTGCTCTGGTGACTATGGAGAGGAGGTCAGAGGAGGCACACCCCTGGGTCAGCGCAGCCGACACAGAGGCCGACCGAGGGGTCGAGGACTTCAATGGTGATGCTGACAGTTCCGACCGCACAGCAGCCATGCGTGCTGGTGGAGCAGTTGAGGATTGGAATGAGGAGTGCCCGAGCGAGGCTGCCTCAGCAGATGAGATTTGGTTTCAAGTTCCAGGGGTGGAAACATGTGTCAGGGACTGAAGGTCCGGAAACCAGGTCTGGGCTGGCCATTTCGGCGCAATGAGGATCAGCTGCGGGTGTTCCAATCTGTCTTTCCGTATCACCTTGGACAGAATTGGAAAGGGAGGAAACGCGGAGGCAATCAGACTGCTCCAGTCTAGAGAGAGAGCATCCACTGCCCACGCTTCTGAGTCAGCAACCGAAGAGACAGAAGTGGGAAGTCTCTTGTTGAACAAGGTCCACCATCGGCCGAAACCACTGTTCCCACACCCACTGAAGGCTGTCCTTGTCCAGGGTGCACTCTGTGCGTATGACACTCTTGGACCTGCTGAGAGCATCTGCCAAGATGTTGGTTTTTCCTGCTAAGTGTCTCGCTGAAAGTGCAATGCCCTTGCTGTGGCACTAACGGAGGAGAGCCTCAGTCCGCATGGAGAGGTCTGCCGAGTGCGCTCCCCCCCATTTGTTCACCTAACATGCGACTGTCGTCTTGTCCGTGAACAAGCGGATGGTCTTGCCAGTGGCCTCCCCCATGAAGTGCAGGAGAGCCCTGCGAACTGCCTCCAGTTCCAGAACATTGATGTGGCATAGGCGCTCCTCTGGGGACCAAGTCTCTGCTGCATGGAGTGAGTCCATGTGGGCTCCCCAGCCCAGGGAGGAGGCGTCTGTGAACAGTGCCACCTGAAGAGTAGGTGGGGCTATGGGCACCCCCTGTGTCCGAAGGGGGGTGATTAACCACTCTGATGTCACCTCGAGGAACCACTCGCCCAGACATATCTGGGTATCCCATGGCTGAGTGCTCTGGGACCGGCGTAACCTCAGTGCCCTCTGGAGAGGGCGCTTCAGAACCCTGTCCAGGGGAATGAGAGGTGCCGTGGACTCCATCATGCCCAAGAGGGAAGAAAGTGTCTGCGCTGTATCTTGGGAGGAGTGGCGCCAGTGGCTGAGGAAGCCTGCCAGACGGTCCCAGTGATCTGGCGCCAGAGAGACTATCATAGACCGCGTGTCGAATCTCATCCCTAAGAAGTCGAAGGACTGACGTGGGGACAGATCGCATATCTGCTGGTCCATGAGGAAGCCCAGTTGGGAGCAAAGGTCTAGAAGTCTGGCTGTATGACTCAGGCACAGGGCCTGCGACTGGGCCAGGATAAGCCAGTCGTCCAGGTACACACAGAGACAAATGGATTCCGAGCGGACGATGGACACCAATTCCCGCACCACCTTGGTAGACAGGAAAGGGGCAAGGGGCAGACCAAATGGGAGGGCCGGGAACTGGAACCCCTTGTCCCTCCACACGAACCTCAGGTACCGGTGGGATGCCGAATGGATGAGTATATGAAAATAAGCATCTTCCAGATCGATAGAGGTAGGCCAATCACCTTGTTGGATGGTCTCCCGAATCTGTGCCTGTGTGTCCATCTTGAATTTGATTTTGGGGAGGAATTTGTTGAGGGGGGACGTCCAAAACTGGTCTCCACCCTCCCGAGACCTTTGGAATCACCAACAACCAGCCGTAAAAACCGGGGCCAGGGTCCGAGAGTTGAGATATAGCCCCATGAGGAGTGGGTGCGATATCTCTTTTTCTAGGACGCTCTCCTGCTCTGTCGAGCTGGGCACCTAAGGAGGAGGAGTGGATCTTAGAGGGGGGAGGTCCTCCACCCAAGACAGCATGTACCCCGACTCTAGCACCGACATAATCCCGTCGTTGAGTCCCAGAGCACACCACTGATGTGCATGCCGGGACAAGTTTCCTACTTGGAGGGGCTGAACGACTGGCGGTGCTGAATCGGGGCCCAGTCATTGGGGGTGCTGCCTTCTGGCCTTGGGCATGGCTGATCGGCTTGGACGGACATAAGGTGGTCTATTCCTCTGCCACTGATTCTGCACACGCTGCTTTGACTTAGGCGGCGTGGTATATGGAGGGGCCCTGGTGGCCGGTCTCTTCAATGGCATAGAACCCTGGAGCCCATGAGAGGTGTGAGCCAAATATGAGGCCACCTCCCTGTTTGTCTCTGCCCTGTGGCTGACAAAATGGGGCGGGAACTGGCCGAAGAGGGAGTGCTGCTGTGCTGGGATGGACCGCAGGGCAGCCCTCTCCTCCACAGGAATGTTAGAGAGGCTGAGAATGGCATCACGCCGCGCTAGCACAGTATTGAAGTGAAGGCTGGTAGCTGTGTCTGCAGCTGCCGTGAGACCAGATGCTACCCTATTGCCAAAAGCGTGTAACCTCTGGTCGGTGAAGAGGCCAGGCGGGACAGAGGAAGGAGATCCCGTGTCCTGATTAACCGGACACTGTTCCCACAGCTCATTGGCCCTGTGAAGGAACGCGTCAAAGGTGTACGCCGTGGAAACCTCGAGGAGGCAGCGGCAGGCCAATTTGTCCCACTCTGCTAACGTTTTAAAGGATAGGGTAGCTGAAGTGGGGAAGGTGGTGCGCTGTGAGACCAACATCCTGTCCTGTGCGGAGGGCTCTGCTCCGCTGTAGGCAGGGTGGTCCTGTGTGTACCAGGACCACACCCCTCCCTTGGAGGAATCTTTAAGGAACTTTCCCGGGGAAAAGGCGCCCGGGGCAGAGAGGGACTTCCTGCCTGGAGGAGGGATGGAAGCAGCACCCTTGACAATGCGGGCTGGCTTATTAAGCCATCCCTGCACCATTTCTGGCACTCTGAGTCGCCTTGTGGCTCTGGAGCTAGAGTCACATGGTCAAGGGTAACAAAGTAGCCTGAGGGACTGATTCGGCATACGTGACCCTATTGGGGAGGGTCAGTTCGAGCTCGGCAAAGTCCGAGTTTGGTTCAGGCTGGTCCCTAGGGAGGCGCAGGCTCAATCTGTCCCCCCTGGGATGTGGGCGAAGAGTGCTCATCTGCTTGTTCGTCCTCATCCGAAGACAGGGGCTCCCACTCTTGTTCGCAGTCCATCCCCTGCTGAGTGCCATCTCAAGTGGATGTACCCACTGGGGCGTCCTGTGAGCTGTGGTCAGCCCAGCGGGATGAGCTGGGACGATCCCGGGCCGGGACCAAGGCCGCCACTGTTATGTCCTTGACACCTGAAGCGGGTGGGGAGCGTGTGGACCGTAGGTCCAACCATGCTTGGGATGGTGGGTGCCACACCTTTTCAGAGAGGGCGTCCCTGGATGCAAGAGGGACCCACGAGTGCTGTGTGGGGACAAACACCCACTCATCTCACTGTAGGACCGAGGGCTGGGCAGGTGGGAACTGCAGGCTCCGCCGGGCCGAGTAGGGCCCCTGAGCAGCCGTCGGTCCTGACAAGGAGGCCGTTGTGACCGTGGAGGTCACCTGTGGGTTGACAGAGGCCCGATTTGTGGACAGAGTGGCAGTATTGGTCGAGGAGCTCGACCTGACCGACAAGAAGTCGATCCCACTTGTCGGGGCTGTGTGTGTCACCTTGTGAGATGTGCTGGGTTGGGTCCGGTGGGGAGCGGACAAGGGGCTGGCCCTTGGTGCTCCCGGCAACCCAGCGTGCACTCTAGGTGCGCCCCAGTACGGGTAGAATGGGGGTAACCACCCGTGGGCACCAGCCATACTGTGACCCGAACCCCAAGGGTCACTGGTGTGTTGACCTCCATGAAGGGAACAACCTGGCCAAGTCGGAGGGAGGTCAGGTCCGACTTGGGTGTCAGTCCCGCCCAAAGACGAGCGGGCTGACTGCCCGGAACCGCCTGACACGCGCGGGCCTCCCCCAGCAGGGGAGACCGGCCGGATAGTGGGAAGACCTGCAGAGCAGGTTGCCACGCGCCCCGAATCCCCTCCCGTGGGGAGACTGGGGTGGCTTGGCCCGGGGTGGGCAAAGTAGAGATCCCCCCCCGGAACCAAATTTTTCTCCCCCCCCAAAAGGAGGTGGGGGAGGGGGGTCGACAGAGAAGGGAGGAGGGGGAACAACAATGGGGCCCGTGAGGGCCGTCTCCGAGTGGGGACCCGGGTAATGGCCGGGCGTGGCCTCCCCTTGGGAGTCCGCGCCTAGCTGCGAGTCCCCACAGCCCGGAGAGGACTTGCCATTCCCCCTTCTCCCCGTCTCGCGCTGGGACACCTCGGGAGGCGACGCTCGTACCTCTTTTCCCCCGGTCCCCTTCATGACCGTTTTATTGGTACGAAAGTCGCCTCCGCGATCAGCGTCTAACGACGCATCGCCGCAGTCCATATTGGGAGGAATCATGAGCTCCGGGCCTGGGAGAGTCTCTTGCCGAGTCTCAATCCCAGCATCATGATCCCTGCCTTCGTGGTATGGCACACGAGGCATGGAACCCGCGCTTAGGCACCCAGCGAAAATCCGACCCCCAACAGAGAAAGGAAAGACAGGATCGACTTAGAGGCAGAAAAAAACGAACGAATCGAGGGTGCCGAGTCGAATCGAGTACACAGAATGTAAGAATACAATAAACACAATCCGCATGCAACAAAATAAGGCCAAAAGGATACGCTGAATAGCCGAAAAAAGCGTAATACGAGACAGAGCGTAAACCTGACAAGATGGCGTGGAGAGCCTTGGCCAAAGGAATGATTCAGCGCTTATAGTTTTTAGAGGCGTTTGATTGGCTGAGAGCGGGCGGGCCCGTCTTTTCACTGTTAGCCACGCGAAATTTGGCCAAGCAGAGCAAACCAATAGGCCTAGTTTGCATCAGTTTGACATGGTACAGTATATGACACCAAAAAGAATATTCATTGCGTAAGGGTGGGTCTATTCATTGCAGGATGGTACATGACATGGGCAGTGTTTTCAGGATCAGCCTGTCAACGTGAATCGCTACGTTTGTTTATGCGTGTGCTTGTGTGTATGTGTGTGGGGAGGGGAGGGGAGGCACACGTGTGCTTGTGTACGCACTGTGGTTTTGTGTGTGTGCGCATGCGTGCGTTTGTGTACATGCATGTATCGCCTGCTGTGAGTGTTTGCATACATAAGGGTTTTGTTCATGTGTGCGTATTTGTGAAGTTTGTGTTTGCCGAAGATGTCACTTTTGCACCCCAACACCATCTTCCCAATTTTAAGATCAGATTTTTGACAAACATCTTTTGGGAAACTTGATATGCAGAATGTTCACCTTTCAGCTGTTTTATCTTCTTTATCTCACTTGACTTTTGGCACGTGCTGAACATGAGAAAAGAGTTTGTGATAGTATGGATAAAAATGAATGAAGAATCTCACTTGATTTCTGGAATGTTTGTGAAAACAAAAAATAAACCAAAGAATTGTGTACTGTAGTTTGGACACAAATGAGATTTATCTCACTTTATGAATTCTTTCAAATCTGAATAATAAAAAAAAAAAATCATTATGTATGCTGTTTACTGGTTTTAAATGTCACTGGATGACAGTTAAAATAAAATAAAATAAATACTGCATCACACTGTGCGTATTCATGTGTGTGGATATGAATGAGGCAGAGAGACACAGAGCTCAAGATGGTTCATTTTGTGTATTGGCTTAGGCCTTTTATGAAGGGGTTTATGAACATCAAGTTGTATAAACATCACACTTAAATACTTACGAACATCAAAATGCATAAACAAAAATGTAGCTAAAATGTTCTGTACCTCTTGTATGTGAGAAGAGCATCAGATGGAGTACACAGAGAAAGAGATCGACCGAATAAGAAGACGAAGAGAGAGAAAGACAGTGATAGAGATCTTCAAATCAGTATGTGATTTATGTTTAGTGTGAGCAGGTGTCTTTCCTGCAGAAGAGAGAGATAGCTGAAGAAAAGTATGAAAAGGATATGGATTTCAAAAGTATTCCTGTTTGTGTGCGCGCGTGTGTGTGTACATACATGTCTGGGGAAAGAGAGAGAGAAAAAAAGAAACTTAAGAAGACAAAATCAGTACACACACACACAGCCACAAGGCACAGACACAACAGACACAGAAACAGTTTCGAAACCCATATCCTTTTCATACTTTCATTCATCTCTCTCTCTAGTAAAAAAAGAAAAAGAAAAAAAAAGATCACATGCTTCCAAAAAAAAAAAAAAAAAGACCAAACAGATCCCAGCATCTTCTACTTGTATTTTATTAACATCATGTACATATCTGCTTGCATGGAACAGAAGAATTACCTCCACTCTAGTGTTTGGAACCTGCCTTCTCAAGAGTTGAACAAAAAACAAAACAAAAAAACTGGCACAAGTAAAATATAATCATCATCTTCATTCCATTTGTGTTATAAAGTCTTCATTAAAACCTGAATAAATCTGTAAAAATTAACACCAAAGAATATGTGTCAACATAAAAAGCACATATATGTACACATCACTGAATGTTAACCCTTTATACACTATTAAAAAATGTATACAAAAAAAAATAACCCTCTGGAATACCTAAACCTTACAGACTGACAAAAAGATCATTTTAAATTCGAAATTTGGTCACTGATTTCTGACTGCAGCCAATAATATTCACAGGGGATTTAATGTTGGTTTCTTATAGTCCGGCCAACCCCACAGGGCCATACCAGGTTGTCAGATAACACTTCTTTTTTTTTTCTTCACAGTGATCTCTCCAGATGCATGCTGAGTGTTGACAAGACAAAATGAAAGGCTGATGAGCCCAGAGCCAGGTGTCTCAGGGTAAGTGCTTCATGTTGTGTTGCACTCAGTTCATATCCGATAGGCAAAATGGAAGGATGACAGAGGATCCACACAGGAACCAACCATCAGGGGCCATATTCAAGAGACCATCATAACTGCGGGTAAATGCGTACCTGTGGGTAATCTGCCTGAGGCAAGGCAAACTGCCTGAGGGTAAGCAATATCTGGTATTCAGGAACACAAGAGCCTACCCGCAGTCTTCTAACTCGAAGGCAATTTACCCTTACTACTTGCTAAGGGTGACTGCCCATGAAGCAGAGGTAAATACAGCTGATCCTTTTTTCAGCATTGTTTTTGTTGAGGGAAAACAGGCATGCTTTGCAGAGAACACGCGTTTTACTAAATCTCTCCACAATGCTCTGAACTGTAGTGGGGTGAGAAGAGCAAGCACAGAAGGGAATCACCAGGATTTTTAATCATATATGATGGGTCAGCTGCCTGAGTGCACCATGTGTGTCTTCAATTTGAAGATAACCTTCCAAGATAAACTGTACCCACGGGTCCCTATCATGTCAAGGATAACTTGCCTTAACTAACTCGGGACGACAAGTTTTCTCCTTTGCTTTTCCCCACAGACGGCCCATTTGTAAGGGTTTGGAAAAAAAATTACAAAAAATACAAAATACAGAGTAAGAAAATGAAACCTTCAGAACTGGTTTATTACGTGTTGAGCTATTACATATAAAAAAAATCAAATTTCTCATCTATTTTTACAGTTTTGCCATATGTAGAAAATAATGCCAATTTTTCACCCCGAATCACCATACCCATGCTCGCTTTCTGCATTAAATTCACTTTCTTCGTCATCATCCACCTCTTCAATGCCCGACCCTTCAGTTTGTAGCATTTCAAGTACTTCGGCAACACTAAAACGTTGCCGTCACTGCCTTGTTCGCTCCACAACATTTTGAGAAGAGCCCGCTTTGCTAACAGGCTGGCACGCGAGCAGACGACCAGTCAGTGACTTTGTCAGCGTGTGTGCGAGACGGGCCACACATGGCAGGCTGGCCAATCATACCATTTGATTGTGGAGTGACCCAGAATAGCGCACTCTGCTTGGCTAATCACAAAATCACGTGTACAGCGCGTGATGGATTTTTATTTCTTGAAAATGCTATTCCGTTCCGTCGTCTGAAACCGAATATATTTTATGTAGGAATGCTCACGCATTCCTTCGTCCAGAGAGAGTTAAGGCAAATGAAGTTTGTCTTGAATACAGCTTCAGGAGTATGAATAATACCCTTGCACCCACACCACTGTCACCATCCTTGCGAAATGAACAAGCATCTTAAAAGGAAACAATATATATGGAGAAAACAATTTTTGATAATCCATGCCAAATGGACTTCTGAGAATAAAGTTCCAATCAGACCAGAAGAAACGCCTTATGTTGTTCACACAGATGATTTTGTTACCTTGTAATTATTTCATTCTGTTTTTTTTCTATTTCTACAGATATATATAATTATTTCCTTTGTACTGATCTTAAAGATGCTTTTGTATGTGATGGAGGATGGAAATGGGAAACAGCCATGTGTGGGGGGGTAGTGTCAGGGCAAGAGCTACATCATAGGCCTTCAATTGTTCTCAAATGTGTCTGTGACCTTCACACACCTGTGCTCACCTGAAAGCTCCAGATCCGACAACCTAAACAGATCCTGCAAGGTGCTGCTATTCTCTTCAGTTGTCTTCTTTTGGATTGCAGTAACTGTTAATTAAAGAACACTTGCAATGGCTTGGAGTTAAAAATCATTATGGTAGGTCTTTTTTTCATTCTTTCTCCTCCATGTTTTGTTTTCTTCCTGTATTGGAATAAAATGATTGAGTTGAGTTCGGTTTGTTTGTTTTTTTGTTGTTGGTTTTTTGTTGTGTTTTTTTGTTGTTGTTGTTGTTTTCTTTTTCTTTTCTCCCCCTGAGTTGTTTTCTTTCCTTTCTTTTTGTTAGGAGAGGGGATGGAAAAGGAAGGACTTAACAAAATAAGAAATCAAATAATAAACAAGTCACGCTTATCAAGAAGATGTGTGCAGCTATACTTAAAGAGCACAGCAACAGTCTCCATCTTCTGAGTACACCATCATTAATTCAAATTCTCTCCCAGCTACTGGACTGGAGCAATTTAAACACAACAAACAAGCCTCTCCTCTAGGTTCCATCCAGTCTCTTTAGTTTTGATTCAATGCTGATGGTAGCTGCGTATGTGATTCAACAAAGCTGGATGGATAAAAGTCAACGACTTTACTCTCATACAATACCTGTCACAAAAAAAACAAAAAAACAACAACAAAAAAACACACACAAAAATCAGGTACGACAGGCATGAAAATTATCAATCGTACAAGGAAAGCCTGATTCCACTGTACAATATAGTCATCCAAAGACTTCACAATATTCATTCATCATTCCAAAAATCTAACAACTGAATAACAAGGGTATCCACAACACCTCAGCTAAACCTCACCAATCAACCAAATTATGTAAGAAAATACTGAAAAACCCCAACTGCAAAATAACAAAGCCCATCTGCAACAAAAAATCAAAAAAGAAAACATATATAACAATTTTCCTATCCCACTGTTTTTTCATGGAACAGGACCAGGATGGATCTTAAAAAATAAGAAAAAGAGATTATTAAAAAAAACAAAAAAACAACTCAAGTGTATGTCAGTGAATTTTTTTTTTTTTTTTTTAAAGGATAAACACATTAGTCAACACTTTGAAGCTCCCTTCCACCAATGGTCAAACAGACTGGTTTAAATTCCATTGCAAATCAGGTTTCTGTCTTCAACATTTTTTTCTTTAAGTGGCAAAAGTGTTTTGTTAAAAATCCACAATGTTTTTAATTCTTGTGACAAACAGCAACCTAAAGAAGTGGACCAGATAAAATCATTAATCAGTTAACCTTGGACTCTTCATGACAGGTTTTTTGTTTGTTTGTTTGTTTTTAATCCCAGTTTTAAAAAAAATGGTTGACAAAACAGGATACTTCCCTGCATGAAGCCAGCCAGTTCCCTCCAATTTACACAGACACATTCACACACCTGAAGCCAAATTTACCATCTTTCTGAACCATATTGCCACCTTACCAACGACCGCCCCCTCCCTTAGCCCCCCCCCCCTCCCACACCCCCCAACCCCTTTCTTTTTTTTTCTTCTTTTTTTTAAGTGAAACTGAAGCATCAAACAAAATCATGTTTGTCAAGCCTTGACACAATGCCCAAAACCTTGCAAGACAAGACAAAATAAAACAAACAAAAAAAGGTGAACACCTCCTAAGTGGCCAGTCCAGGCAACACTTTCCCATCTGTGATGACAAAATACTGATTAATATACAGATCAGATTACTCTGACGAAAAATAGAAAAAGAGAAAACTTTGATCCATAAATATAATGAGGTGTACAAGTGATGGGTCATGGAGAGAAAAATAAACCCAGACAGATGCCAGACAGATGATAAAGGAATGAATAGATAAATAAAAAATAAATAAAATAAAACATATGGAAAACAATAAAAGATTCAAATCAAATAAAATAAACATACATAAACAGAAAGAAGATGCATGTGCAGGTGAAAAGTGAATGTGAAGCAGGAGACTTTCCCAAGTCACCAAAAGACCAGATCAGCACAGTTGTTTGTTTTTATTTGTATGAAAATGACTGTACAAATACCAAATAACTAAAAACATAAACTTCAACAAAAGAAGAGATACAAACAATGTCATCTATCTAAAAAAAAAATTTTTTTTAAATAAAAATTGCAAGGCACTATCATAAACTGCTCCTGAAAGAAAAAAAATCATATCAATGGCCAACAGGCAGATAAATCACCTGTGAAATACTGGTTGCTCTGTTTGCTGTTAAAAATCTGTCAGGAGCAGAAATATCCAGATTTTCGTGATTCCCCCCCCCCCCCCCCCCCCCCTAATTCTTTTGCTTCTGAACATCGCTAGTCTAACTTCTACACTCTTCAAACCCCATTACAGTCTGTCCAACCTTCCCATTGCCCTGTCCCCAAAATGGAGCAGTAGTGACTGCATCTATCTGCATAGTCCCTGCCCTGTGCTGCAGAATGGGCAGGCAACTCAACTATTTCAACATAAAAAGAATCATTCATGAACAGAGAGGATCTTAATTATGCAAACTTCAATAATAAATGGCAGTGAATCAGGATTTGTTTTCCCCTCCTCCTCCTCAGGGTGAAGGGGGAAGAAAGGGGTTTCGTAGGGAGAGGAATGGGGGGGTGACGATGAAGGGAAATAGATTGTTGAATGTTCTTACACACACAATTGTAGGCAGGCCACTTCCATGTGCATGTGTGTAGGAGTGTGCAGATATTCCACACCCACTCATGCTCTCAACATGAGGTGCACTGCAACAACATACAAGTTTTGACGCTGCCATCAAGCGACCCAGTTCTTCAGACTGTTCTTGTGTAGCATGTGATATTTCCATCACTATAACCTCAACTACCACCTCCAAGGTTTAAGATTAGAAAAAAAAAAATTGAGGAAAACTTCTTGAAAACATTCTAAAATTAAACATCACAAAGTGAGGTGCGCCTTGGAAACATTATCACAAGGTCCGAGTTATGGACCCTTGCACAACACAGTGCAGTCACCCACACACCTGTTCATTCCTTCCCCTTCCATTTCCCCAGAGTAACACCCTTCATCAAATGTAGTTATCAGTACAACACTTGTCAGGAAGAGTGTTACATCTGAAAAACAAAAAAAGCAGTACTGCAGCAGTAAATTTATCATTCTCTCTCTCCTAAGCACTGAGCACAATACTTGTGCCGAAAACAATACTGCATTTACAGTGATAGTAATGCTGATGATCTGAAGAAAGCATTGGTCTCTCAGCATGAGCCAGAAGATAAAGTTATAACAAATGACAAATTTACGAAACAGAACCATCTCAACAAAAGAGAAATATGTTTATAGACTAAGAAAAATGAGAAGGAAAAAAAAAAAAAACCTCCTGCGGAGACTGTTACAGTAATTCTCACCAGCAACTCAGTGTCTTTTGAAATAGCTTTTGATACCAGGACGAAATGGGACTCCCTTGTATGGAATCCCTATTTTTTTCAAGATCTTAAATACTATATCGGGCTCAAAACTGTAAGAGAAGATACCCTGAGTAAACCTGTCAGAATGTTCTGAACCCTTGAACCGTGCACACAGTATGTGTGCTGCACTGATCAGGAGATACAGACCATCATTTTTTGCACAAAGTCTGAATGTGCGAATGATAAACACAGAAAATGCTGACAAAAGTTGCCATGGCTGAAGCTTTGAGCTGGGTAACCATTACAGGAACAATGTAACCCTTCTTAGGAACACAGAAACACCCAAGAAGTAACTAAATTGTACACTACCCATTTTGCAGACAGTCCGGCTCTGTGCCTTCTGCTACCACTTAGGTGCTTTGGTAAGTCATACAGTGCTTGTGCACTGAGTTCATGTAAATGAACTATCTATGATTGTGAGGAAGAATTATGACAAAGAAAGTCAGACTTACATATCATGGTAAAGCATGTTGCAGGTGGGTTTTTTTGCAAACTTGCCACAAAAGATTTAACAGTATATCATGACAGGAACAGTGTGAATCATACTGATTTCTAGGTTCCAGCTACATGGAACATGTTTCTCAGATTAAAAGTAAATCAAATACACAAATGAAAAAAAAACACATGAAAATAAATTTTGCTAATCTTTGGTTGGTTGGCTATTGGTAACTGTATACACTTCATTTCTGTCTACATGCAACAGATTTAGAAGAATCTCCCAACACACTTTGCCCTATAAGTTCTGCTTTTTTCATCCTAAGTCGTTGACTGACAGTTTCCCAACAGACTGTCGCATCAAGTAATTAATCTACAAATTATATCTGTGGAGGATGAAGATGTGACATTTTATCAATTACACACCAAATTCATACATTTTTATATCTGTCAAGAAGAAACGACAACATGGCATTCAATTTAGTGATACACATCCTTATTCTAAACATTTCTAAAATTGTGAAATATAGTTCACAACATGTTTTGGATCCACGTTTCTTAAATACCTGAAATCAGGACAAACACTCAATGTGTGTGCAAACTAATACATACATACATTAAAGGTTTAAATACTGAAGAATGTCTGTTTTTTTCTAAATGACCAGAGGTATGGGGAATCTTTTTTTTTTCATTACATTACATTAAATGTAATCGTCACATAAATTGCAGTTTTCAGTTCACAATGTTATCGCTAAGGTTCATATCAGAATGATACCCTTGTATAATGCAGCAAAGAAACAACTGGCCAAAACCAAACACTTATCAGTATAACTTGCTTCCATCACTGATGCTGTTGTTGTGTGATGGGGTTTTTTTTGTTTGTTTTTTTCTTTTTCAGATCAAGACAAACAATATTTCGTCTTAACTAATATGTGAAAACAAGTACACAAATCTGTGCAGTCAATGATTCAAAATGGGACAAAATGTAAGCATCTACAGGTATTTTCAAAGCAAGTACATTATGGTGCATCAAAACTAATAACAATTTTTAATGTTATGTTTGAAGTACCTGGCACTTTCAATTTATGAACTATTAAGTTTTGCTATGGTCAATGAAAAGAAAATATTCCACAAACCTAAAGATGTCAATGAAGCCTTCTGACACCTCTGTTTTTGGGGTTTTTTTTTTGGGGGGGGTTTGATAAAAAGAAACTGTTTTCAGAGACATATGTAGGACGTGAACATTATTCTGTCTGGCTGTTCAACAGTAAACACTTCCACTTTGAAAATAACCATACCAGCAAACAACAAACACATATCTACAAAGCTAATATTCATCAAAGCACTGTTTGTTGTTCAACAGAAACAATCTCACAATGCAGAATTCAGCAACAAGAAACAACAACGTCCACAATACACATGATGAAGACACGTGCGCTGAAGTGTGACACATCTTTGACATACATGATTAAAACCGCCAACATACATGATTAAAACTACGGTGAAAACAAAAACAAAAAATGGCCCAAGCCTTCAATCGCTTTGTCCCCACTGTCTCCCCCCAATCCAGTCTCCCTCTCCCTCCCCTCTTGTAACCTCCAGTGAGATACACTGTGAACTCTGCCAGAATGCTGGCAGCCCAACATGCAGTTTATACAGACAGACATACGAATCACTTCAAACAAACGGTAGGCAGAGCTTACATTTGCAACAAGATACTTGTTTTGTATAAATGGTGTATGAGTAACAACAACAATACATGATACAACGAAGCATGATTTAAAGCACACACACAAAAAAAAGACAAAAAAAAGACATTTAACACATGATCATTAACTTGGTTAAAAAAATATATAAAAAAAAGAATCCATAAAGAAAAGTCTGGGTTTTTTACTCATAAACAAAAAAGCAGAATGACGTAGTTTGTGCTTCTACATTGGGGTGCAGGGGGGTGGGGGTGGTTATGACAGTGTCAATCATGCACTAATTTTCTGGACAAAGGGCTCTTTGTAGGTGTACAGACAGGTGCCCAAGGGAGATGAGTGGAGGTGGGAGGGGTGTCTAGCGAGGCGTGTGGGGCATGTCAATCTCCAGAGCCCTCAGTAACTCTGCCCCATGCAGGAGTCCTCCAGACTGGGTGGGAGCGTTCACCTCACAGTCCCGTGTCGTCAGGTGCAGGAGTGGAAGATGAGTGCTCTGCAACAAGACAGTGTGCGCATGATTCAGATGAAGCATGTATATGTCAGGTCATGTCCAGTGTCTCACACATATGCTTTAGACCACACGGACACACACAAAACCAACATTTATGACTGTGCATTCAGGTACACACACACACATACACCGCCAAGAAACATAACATTGTGCATGTACATGTGCTTCAACAATCAGTATAATCATATTGAAAATAAAACAGATTATCAAACCCGCTAATGAAGTTTGCACTGTACAAAAATGAAGGTTTTTGGGTTGGTTTTTTTGTTTTTAATCGGAAGCATAATGTGCTGCGCTGCATACATAGCAGGGTGTCAAGGGAGAATGTTTTGTGTGTATACACCCAGACTCAAGATGGTTTGATGTGGTTCAGCTGCACACATACATGTGAGGGCGGGGGGCAAAGGGAGTGGGTAATCCAACTGTACATCTACAAGATATGTAATATCACCACTTTAAACCCACATGTTTTAGTGCAAAAAACCCCTCATACCTTATTTAGAGGCACGCTCACAGACTTGGCAGGGGACAGGACCTTATAGCCATTGGGGTCTTCCCCTGTCAGCAGAAGGTTGAGGAGCACACTGTCTTTGCTCCCCTTCACTGCAACAGGCCAACAACAGACATCAGTGTTAACACAAGTCTACATCCCCACAACAGTTATCCGACTCGAAATCAGTTTACGAAATCATGACAGATTTGGACTTTGTGGCCAATTTGCTCACGCCTTGTTTTTGTGTTACATGCCAACAGAAATAATGTTAACCACAGCAATCAGTGTTACTGTCATTTCCTATTAACAAAGTGTATCTCCACACAAATACCACCCTTGAGTCTTCTTTTTTTTTGTTTTAAAGTTATTATACAACTTACAACACACAATAGACACACACACAAACACACACTCTCAAATAGTAATACATACACACATACATGATCATGTCATACTCCAATCCATTTCTTTACTACACACACAGAGACAAATAACAGAGAGACTGATACGCACAAACACAGAGAGACATACAGAGGGAGAAAGAACAGGTCACACTGCACCTCCATATTTCACTCACTGTCACCCTCCCACCCCCGCCACACACACACGTGCGCACACATACTTCTTCACAATCCTACTTCCAGGGAGATCAAGGGAGTGAATTATGCTTGTCCAGCATACCACTTTTTTTGCTTTGCTGAGCGAAACAGATATACTATGATATCTGGAAGAACAGCATTCATCAACACAGCATAGCATTGATTTGTTCTATGGTGCATGCTATGTCAACAGCACAGTCAAAAGGTTATGCAGTTTAACTGGCAAGTTTTCAGAAATCTGAAAATGTATTAGAAATGTACATGATGCACTGAGAAGGGCAGTTTTGTTCCACATTACACAGCCAAGATGGGAGAAAAAGCGTGACCTTGTGATTTTTTTTTTGTTATGCCAAGGGACTTTCAGTGCAGTACAATCACAGCCAAGTGTAAAGATCTCTATCTGTGACATTTATACTTGTCAATCCTGTTAAACCTATATTCTTGCCAACTGAATTTCATTAATAACCATTCAGATCCTACAAAGTTGTTTACTGAGTGAGATGCTGAACCGAGAACACAATTACCATCCCAAAACACAAATCACCATGCACTAAGGCCTCTATACACCAAGAGCTCTCTGTCTGTTTGTCTTATGTTCGATGTAAAGATGAAGAACATACTGGCATTTGTGAAGTCTGTGTTTTGTAAAACTAACCACTTTCACTTTCAGTTTCACAGAGGCTCAGAACATACAGACAGGTCCAGTAAACTCATTCACAAGGCAATGTGCTTTCCAGAGTATCACTTTACAACACATCTGGCCCACCTATTCCCATCCCCCTCCTCCCCATGCCCACTGATCACTCACATGTTGGGACTTTGTGTATCTGCTTCTGGCCCAACAACCGCTGCACTTTCTTGGCAGGCGGACCTTTCTCCAGACTGTTCATGTCCAGCGGCCTCTTTATCTGCTGCAACATAATGTCCGGGGGCTGCTCAATGCTGGCCACTGCCGTGCTCCCACATATCATGTCCCGCACGCTCTTCCGGGGCTTTGGGGCCGCATCCTCAAATATGTCCTCCGTTTTAGGCTTGAAAACAAACTCCGTCTTCCCAAAAAGTCTGCAACAATAATGAACAAAATAATAAAGGTGATATCAGGAACATGGTGGTGGATGATGTGATGAATCAGGAGATAATAAAGAATGTAAAATGTGAGAAAATTTACTGACATTTAAGGGGAAAAGTAAAAGAGAATTCTGTTCAATTCAACAGAAATCTAGAGAAACAGAGAGACAAAGAGCGTGGTGAGAAAGAGACAGAGGCTGAGAGATGTTGACAATTCTCTGAATCTGCAGCCAGCTTTAAAAGACTGAACTTAAAAAATTACAACACATGAATTGATAAACAGCTCACTCATCTCCACATTTACCTTATGAAATGAAATCAGAATGAAAAAATCATACAACTGTTCTGAATGAGATACTGAACAGACTGCTGTTCTGAATGAGAATATTGAACAGACAGCTATTCTGAAGGAGAATATTGAACAGACAGCTATTCTGAAGGAGAATATTGAACAGACAGCTGTTCTGAATGAGACTATCAAACTGACAAATGTTCTGAATGAATTCAACAAATATACAGTTGTTTTGAATCAGAATGTCGAACAGACAGCTGTCCTGAATGAAAATATTAAACAGACAGCTTTTCTTAATGAGTACATCAAACAGGACTGTTGTTCTGAATGAGAATATTAAACAGACAGTTGTTCTTAATGAGTACATCAAACAGGACTGTTGTTCTGAATGAGAATATTAAACAGACAGCTGTTCTGAATGAGAATAATTGTAACGACAATGATACTAATCCCACAAGTTCTTACCCAGGGTCTATGTCATTCTGCAGTGTCAGAAGTGACTGGGAAGAGGGAGGCAGTAAAGTCAGGTCCTCATCACCAGACATTGGGATGTACGGCGCTCTGGCATCAAAATCTATCAGCTGCGCACACACACACACACACACACATGCTTTTTTCCCTTCATGTCAAGTCATTATGTGTCAGCTGTTATCCTGTCTATTAGTAAATATACTGGAAAGGATTAATCTTGCTTGCAGTCTCTTATACTCTGCTACCCCTTCTCATCAGCTATCATCTCTATTCAGAGTTCTCTGAGTCAGCACAAAAGGTTGCATAACCTGAAGAAAAGTGACACAATGTGTTCACTTCTCAGACACAAGTCCAAATTTTAATCATTCCAGTGCCTTCAAAAGGATACTGAATGTCTTTCTGTATCCTCCCATAAGTAAGGTACTGTACACACCTGCCACCATATTAATAGACACATGGGGTTTGCAACTGCTGATCATCAACAGCAGAAAGAATAAACCCCAACACATGCAATCTTCAAGTGGATGTCAACTCCAAATTGCTGTCAACAGCAAAGAGAAAATAAAAAGCCAACAAATGCAGTCTCCAAACTACTCAATATGAGTTATCTCCCTTCCCTTGAACTGTTCACTGTCCACCTACTCTTCACGACATGAAGAACTTCTATAACGGCCTGAAAGAAGTCTACGGTCCCACCACCTCCGGATCTTATCCACTCCTCACTGCTGATGGTTCTACCCTGATCACTGACAAGGACGGGATCCTTGAGAGATGGGCTGAACACTTTGACAGTGTACTAACTGCCCCTCCACCATCAATGATGAAGCCATTGACCGACTCCCCCAGGTGCCAGTCAGTGAGTCGTTGGATGCCATTCCAACTTTGGAGGAGACCCAGAAAGCTATCCGTCTGCTATCCAATGGCAAAGCCCGTGGCTCAGACTCCATTCCAGCTGAGGTCTACAAAGAAGGTGGTATGGCACTGACTGAGAAGCTTCATCAGCTGTTCCAGCTCATCTGGCAGCATGAGGCAGTTCCACAGGACTTCAAAGACGCTTCCATCATACACCTGTACAAGCGCAAAGGAAATCGTCAGGCCTGTGACAACCATCGTGGAATATCCCTGCTGTCCGTCGCAGGCAAGACTCTGGCCAGAGTGCTACTCAACCGTCTCATAGCGCACCTTGAGCAAGGTCTCCTACCAGAGAGCCAGTGTGGCTTCCGGAAAGAACGCGGGACTATTGACATGGTGTTTGCTGCCAGGCAGCTCCAGGAGAAGTGTCAGGAACAGAACGCCAACCTTTACTCCACCTATGTCGATCTGACCAGGGCCTTCGATACTGTTAGCAGAGATGGCCTTTGGAGAATCATGGCGAAGTACGGATGTCCCAGAAAGTTCATCACCATCATAAGGCAACTACACGATGGGATGCTGGCCTGAGTCCAAGACAACGGAGAGACTTCAGAACCATTCCCTGTCTCCAACGGAGTCAAGCAAGGGTGTGTTCTTGCCCCCACCCTGTTCAGTCTCATGTCTTCAGCCATGCTGACAGATGCCTTCAGAGACACTGATGTAGGCATTGGCATCAGGTACCGCACAGATGGCTCACTCTTTAACCTCAGGAGGCTTCAAGCAAAACCAAGGTGAGGACAGACACCGTCAACGACTTCCTGTTTGCTGATGACTGCGCTCTCAACGCTGCCTCCGAAGCTGACATGCAACACAGTGTCGACAAGTTCTCTGCTGCCTGTGACAACTTTGGCCTCACAATCAGCACAAAGAAGACTGAGGTTATGCACCAGCCAGCTCCAGGAAAGCCTTACGTTGAACCAAACATCTTCATCAACGGGCAACGACTGAACGCGGTGGACAAGTTCACATACCTGGGCAGTACACTCTCTCGCACAGTTGTCATTGACGACGAGGTGAATGCCAGACTCGCCAAAGCCAGCGCTGTCTTCGGCAGACTCCATAAGAACGTTTGGAACAGGACAGGCATCACCCTGGAGACGAAGCTCAAAGTATACAAGGCCATAGTTCTCACCACACTGCTCTATGGATGTGAATCATGGACGGTCTACAAATGCCACGCCAAAAAGCTGAACCACTTCCACACCACCAGCCTCAGAAAACTTCTCGGCATAAAGTGTTAAGAGAAGATCCCTGACACAGAGGTGCTCACTCGTGCAAACTTGCCCAGCATCTACACCATCTTGATGCAGGCCAAAATCCAAATCCGCATATGCAGACATTTGCATCCAACACTTCGTTCGACGACATCCACATATGCAGACAATGGCAGCGAGTGAGTTAAAGGCTGACTGAAAAGGCTCTGAAACACGAGTTGATGGCTGGTGCAAAGACAGCACATGAGAAGCTGGAACAAACTGTTTCCTTTGACACATGTGTGACTGTCAAATTCAAGGACCATCATTCCTGCTCTGAAGCAGGTGAATGAGACAGAAATTTGATTTTCATAACCTTCAAAGGTAGTTACCAACTAACTTGGCCAAATTCAGATTGCATGCAAGTGTGTGATAGTTACATATTATGTGGGCAAATGCGTGTGTGTTTGCATGCGCGTGTGCACGTGCGCGCATGTGTCGAAGTCGAAGTCGAAATATTTTAATTGTCAGACCACAGATCCATAACAATGGAGTTCACAAGGACAAACAGAATTAATACAGGGAAATGAATATTAGGACAACCATTGAACTACATGGGCATCGATAACGATTCTAGGGCATTTGCTCGTAATGAAAACGCTTTGAATACAAACTTGCATATACTAACACTCAATCTCTCACTCACACAAAATAACAACAAGGACATCTTAGATGCACTTGGATGTTTGTGAAATTTAGCAGGAATAAACTGAGAATGCAGGGAACAGTACTTAGGGCAGACCAAAAGAAAATGCATTTCGGTTTCCGGAGTGTCATCACAAAAAGGACAATTCCTACTCTGCCCATCATAGTTAAACTGCAAAAAGTGTGAGTGTAAGTTGGACATTCCAATTCTAAACTGCGAAAAAACACGGCGCATATTTATACATTTGACATTATTCAAGTAAGGTTTAAGTGACAAGGACTGGTTGTAAGCTGAATACACATCATAAAAATCGTGAGACTGGAGAGCTGAATGCCAGTCTTGAGTAAAGCAATCAACTAGACGCTGCTTAAATTCATAATAAACATTAATAAACATTCTGACATTACCAAATGACTGAGCCTCCCAAACAACACCAAATCCAAATTTATACAAAACATTTCTCACAGAGCAAGCCCAAGTACAATAATTATGACTTTGCAATGATAACATCATATTATAAGCTTTCTTAGGGAAATGGTCATTATCCATAAAGACAATACGAAGCCAAAATTTAAGACACTTGGAGTAGGTGGTCACATACAGGGGATAGCAACCAAGTTCACCGTAAATCAAGTGTACCCTTTCAATGCACTCTTGATTTCCAGTCAAACCCCAAACTTCTGCTCCGTATGTCAAAATTGGTTTGATTTGCATGTCAAATAGTTTGAAAAAAATACTAGGGGAGTGTTCACCAATAGACCAAAGCATTTTAAAGATAGCTGCACATCCCTTTCTCGCACGTTCAGACAAATTACGCATAGTGGGTTGGAAAGAAAGTCGGGTAGTACGGATAACACCAAGATACTTGTACATGCTAACAGTTTTCAGTTGTGCATCACTGAACATCCATGCCTCATTCTGTGCAAGAAAACCTCCATTTCTAAAGACAACAATATTTGATTTATCAAGGTTTACAACTAAGTCAAGGCGTCTGGCGGTTTCGAACAAAACATTCAGTTGGGTTTGAAGACCAATTATGCTGTCAGATAACAAGGCAACATCATCTGCGAATAACAAGATCAAAATTTGGATAAATTCTGGTGAAAGCTGAATGCCGTGCCTACCATGATTATTAATTTCTATTGTTAACTCATTAATGAACAATGAAAACAATGCAGGAGAACATACTTCGCCTTGTTTCAGCCCGCGAGGACATATAAAAGTGTCTGTGAGGTCATCTCCGACGCGAACACGCGCCTTAACAACTGTGTAAATACTTTTCAGTGCATTTAAAAATTTTCCATTGATACCATTGACACTCAGAATTCTCCAGAGCTTATCTCTTCTAACAGTATCAAAAGTTTTCCGAAAATCAATAAATGCAACATATAATTTTCTATGTCTGAGTAGTTGTTTTTGTATTAATGCAAGCAATGTAAAAATGTGATCAGTTGTGCAATGACCTTTTCTAAACCCAGCTTGTTCTTCCCCAATAACCCCATTTTCTTCAATCCATTTAGCAAGACGTCTATTCAGCACAAAAGTGTAAAGCTTGCTACAAATGTTTAACAGGGAGATACCACGGTAATTATCAGGTACATTCAAATCGCCCTTCTTATGGAGTGGTTGCAATACCGACAAACACCAATCATCTGGAAAAATGCCGTGATCAAATATGAAATTAAAAAACTTCAACAAAAAAGGCATGATGTGAAATGCACTATGTTTGTAAAATTCTCCAATTAGCCTATCAGGCCCAGCAGCTTTCTGACTCTTGAGTGCCATGACAGCAGCTTCTATTTCAGATACAGAAATTTCTTGATCTAATGAATCATTTCTCTCGCATAAACGAGCAGCATGCCGGTTGTCACAATACATACTAAAGTTATCAATACTACCGTTATCCACAGAAAAATCATTGAAAACATTTTGAAAGTGGGAGAACCAATCATTGCAAGAAATATTGTCGGTACCACCTGATCTAGGCCTAACAGAACGAACTGTGTCCCAGAATTGCTTTGGATTGGTCGAGTGGCATCGTAGAGACTGAATCACATCCTCTCTACGCAGTTTTCTCTTTTTACGCAATAACTCTTTCTACTCTCTACGTTTTTGGACATAAGCCAGACGGTCAGTGTCCAGGTTAGTTCTAGAGGCCCTATGTAATTGATTACGAAGAACTTTTCTGCTCTCACGGCACTCAAGATCAAACCATACTTTTCTTCTCTCATTCCCAAACACAACTGTTTTCTTCATATATTCACCCAAGAAAGCAAAACATTCATTAAATTTTGACAGTGGAGCGTTAACATCAACATCTACAAGTGAAATTGCATCCTGAATTATTTGTTTCACCTTGTCAGATGACATATTACTGTAGAAAGTCTCCCTCATTACATCATCCCATTTATACTTAATCAGCGTGGACATGGGCATACGTGTTCTAGTCTGCTGTAGCGAAACGTTTGAATTCGAATTCACAGCCAAACAAAACTCGACAAGGGAATGGTTTGACTCTACCATGTGCTTAACATTCAAACTTTTACAACGAGTAAGCATTGAGCTGGATACCAAAAAATAATCAATAACACTACAGCCATTAGTAGCAATGTATGTATATTTATCAGAACAGCTCAACAACAATTTTAAACCATTAAGAATAACCATGTGGAAATCCTCGCATACATTAAGCAGTAACGACCAAAAGAATTCACGTGACTGTCTTTAGAAATTCTGCATAAATAGTCATTCTGCACAGTTGATGTCTCCAACGTATCACGACCACTCAGAGTACATAGATCACTAATTGGATCAATATTTCTGTAGTTCAGTGTACCCGTGCGAGCATTCAGATCGCCGCATACAATTACAGGACAATCACCAAATTCCTTAAACAACAAACAATCTTCTAACATCGAAATACCATTATATATATCTGTCTCTTCATAGTATTTGGAACTTTCGGGTGGAATGTATGCTCCAATACGGAGGCAGTCAGATGCAGTACCCAGAAGTACACGCGACAACTTTACCACAATAATGCTGTCAAATTCAACATGTATTCTCACAATGAATGGCACAAACTCCTTCTTTACCAGCAGAGCTACATCACCAGACAAACGTCCGTGTACACTGTCGGAAATCTTAACACCAGGGCACACAAACACAGCATGAGAACAAAATACAGTATCGGGGATATTTTTGGTAAACATTTGTACTAAAAGAATAAAATCGTAATCATTTATCAGAAACGACATGTCAAGCTCATTTGTAATACGCCAAAGACCCTCAACATTAAATGAAGCGAAAGAAATACTGCAGCGCGAGGAAAGGGGTACATTACCGTCAACAACAGTGCCGGGTTTAAAAACTGTCTCTGCAGTTCCGTTACGCACTCGATCGCCGTGCACCGGATCCTGGTCTGACCCTCATTTTGCACCCTTCACTTCATCATCATTACAGTTGCTGAGTGAGTCCGAGCCAGCTGTCTCACCTGCACCCTGGACGAACAATCTCTTCCACTGATTGTTCAGCTCCCCAGGCCTGCGGTCTGGTGCAGTGGTCCCTCGGCTCCTCAGCTGCCTAGGAGAGTGCAACGACTGAGCGGCCTCTGACTGGCGTGCACCCCTCATGCGAGTCCCCCTTCCCCTCCCGGCTGAAGCAGCCGACCCAGCACTACTCCCCGCACTGACGGGAGAACCACGTCCAAAACCACACAAGGGGGTGGTGGGTACAGGGTCATTGTTCACAGCACTTTCATCCGTCCCCTCCCTTCTTTTACTTCTCGTCTCTCCCTCCACCTCTCTGTCCTGCTCCCCCATTCCCTCACACATCCCCTCACTCACCACTTCACCACCTCTGGGGGGTACAGGAACTGTCACTGGAACTGCAGCATCGTTGCCTTGTCCGCCAACTGGTTCGTCCTCCACTGGATCGTTGACGTTCATCTCGTCGTCGCTTTGATTCAAGTGATGCCCTGCAGATGGAGGAAACGGGCTGTCCAGACGGGAAGCCCCGCCCGCTGTCTCTGAGACTCTGTCCTCTCTCGCTCTCCGCCTCCTCTCCCGCTCCACACTGTTCAGCACCATCTCTCTCTCCCTCTCCCGGCCGTCACTGTTGTTGAAGTGATATTGTTCTCTGCCCACCTGCCCAGCATACTGACGCTGTTGATGTTGCTGGTCCGTACGGTAGCGGTCGTCGACAGGCAGCACCCGGCCGTCCTTCAGGTACCAGTGTCTCCCCTGGGTCTTTAAACGGTCGGCCTCGTCACGCTGTGTCGGGGTGAGGTCTGGCCCCACCTTGATGCCCTTGTCCCGCGCCATCGCCTGTCTGCCATTCCTGTCGGACATGACTGACATGGTGGTCTGCAGTCGCCTGAACGTGACGATCACTGGTCTGATGCTGCTGTTGCTCCGTCTGCCCACCCGTACAGCGTCCACCACGTCCTCCTGGTATAGAGACTTGTCACCAACATAACTGTTCAGAGTGTCCAGCACTTTGGTCAATAGCGATGCCGACGACTCACCTACTTCTTCCCTCAGACCCATGATCTTAAGGTTTTTCCGTCTCATGTCGGATTGCACCCGATCCAGTTCCCACTGTAATCTTGTTGCTTGCTGTTCCGAGTGTACCAGTCTTCCGTGAAGCGATTTGATGTTGCTGGTATTTTGCTGTACAGAACGCGTCACCCACGCCATATGTTGTTTGATCTCGTACATGTCCTGACACAGTGCACTATGGTTGGCTGCGATCTGACGCTGGGTATCAGCATTCTGTTGGTGGTTACCATTTAATGCTGACAACACTGACTGCATCTGATATGAAAGTCTGTCTATTTCTTCCGAAGGGCCAGGATTCTGTTCGACATCACCCGTGCGCGCATGTGTGAATGCGTGTGTGTGTATAAGCCAGTATGTGGGGGTGGATAGGAAGGAAGGTGGAGGGGGGGCAGGGGCTGGGGGTGTGATGCTTCATGCAAGTGTGTGTGTGCATCAGTGAAAAGACAAAGAGAGAATGAGAGAAGAGAGAGAGAGAGACAATCTGAAAGTTACACAACAAATGTGTCTATCTTCCCCGCCCCCCTCCCCCTGACTGACCTCCACTTCTGTATCCAGACCATCATCAGCCTTGGTGTTAATATTCTGGAAGAAGCGGTCCATGGACAACATGTCACTGGGGCTGACCGCCTTCCTGTATTCTAAGGGGCTGCTCATCTGTGGGAACACAGTATCTATAATTCACACACAATGTTTACATAAAAGGATTGACTGGCACACATATCTTGACTGGAAAGATGATAAACACTAAGAAGAATAGTTTAAATCATGCAGCACTTTCAAAACCTCTCAAACAACTTCCAATAACATGTCAGTCAGACACAAAGCACACAAGAACAAAGGCAAAGCAGACACACACACACACACAAACACCCACTCACCCACGCGCGCATAAACACACACGAATGCACACACATGCCCATAAACACACACACAACACACCACACCATACCACACCACACAACACTACACCCTCCCGTCACTAACACACACACAAACAACACACCACACCATACCACACAACACTACACCCTTCCCCCACTAACACACACACACACACACACACACACACACACACACACACACACAAACAACACCACACCATACCACACAACACAACACCCCCCCTTACCAACATACACACACACACACAAACACCAGCACACCACACCACACACACACACACAAACACCAGCACACCACACCACACAACACAACCCCCCCCCCCCTTACCAACATACAACATACACACACCCACACACAAACAACACCACACCATACCACACAACACAACACCCCCCCTTACCAACATACACACACACACACACACACACATACACAAAAACCATCACACCATACCACACAACACAACACCCCCCTTACCAACATACACACATACGAACACCCACACACACACACAAACAACACCACACCATACCACACAACACAACATCCCCCTTACCAACATACACACACATACCCTGGAGGAACCCGAGCTGGAGGAGGCAGGGGTGCTGGTGTCCCTGACGCGGCAGAGGGCTGGGGACAGGCTGGGCTCCTTCTTCAGACCCACTGTCAGCAGGGCTGGGGGGGACGGTGAACACCGCTCATCCTCCTCCGTGGTGTTGTCCAGTGCCACTGCACAGAGCCAAACACACCCTGTGTCAAACTCTTCTGTGCCATGTCAGTTCACTGTGCCATTCTTGCTTATTAATAACAATACAATAACTTTTCTATGGCGCGATATCCAGTACTAATGCTGCTCAAAGTGCCTTACATCATCAAGATATAGATATAAACATAACATAAAAACATTGCAACAGTTGTCAATTGTCCTGACACACAGTGCCTATTTTGTTTGCAAAGTTAATATACAGTGCCATTCTATGCTCATATCAGCACCAAGAATATGTTCGCATTTGCAAGCATGAATTCACACTGGAATACCACACACACAGCCATGCTCCTACCTTGGGCAAAGCAGGGGAACCCAAGAGAGACAGAGCCCTCTCCTGCAGTGGGCGCCAGGTAAGACAGGTCCTCCGGTTCGTTATCCTTGGTAACTGCAACACAAGAACCTTTTCATCATCTGCTGTTCAAATATGGAAATCATTGCCTCACCACATCCGTCACAGCCCCTCACAGTGGCCTTCTTTAAATCTAACCTCAAGACTTTGCTCTTCCAGCAGCATTTTCTCTAGACCCTCTCACATACATGAAAGCAGTTAGTTGATTGTGTAGACATATTTGTAACGCTGTATTGTGTGTGCGTTGAATGGCTGGCTGGCTGGATGTATGTATGTTTGTATGTATGTATGCATGTATTGTATATACGAGTTTGCATGCCCATATGTATATGTATATGTATATGTGTATATGTGTGTGTGTGTGTATATATATATATGTTTACTGTGTGTGATTGTGAGTCGAGGACTGAGTATGTTTTGTATGCATGTATGTGTGGATTGTAAAGCGCTTTATGCAATGAGGAAAGTGCTGATAAATGTCCAGTTATCATTATCATTAAGACTGAAGATTTAATTAATTAACCTTTGACCCATTTTCCAAAACGGAGGGTTTCAGAAAACGACATAATTAAGAACACAACTAGCTCAACACACACTGGTAAGAGACATCACATTAACTGGCTTTCTGTCCACACTCACTGCACATTCATCTCAGGCACATAACATTCCAATTTATAACTTACCTTCCATCCATGTGTACCACACAGCATATTCACATATAGGCATGTAACATGCCAATAACTGGCTTTCCGTCCAAGCATACACATGTTCACCTTGGGCACACAACATCACAATGATGAACTTTTTCCATTAATGCACAACACACATTCATCTTGGGCATGTGACATCCCAATCACTGACTTCCTAATTCATTCCGCAGACATTCTGACACTGGAAAGATCCAATGAGACTGTGCATGGCAAAAGTAAAATGATTTTCACTGGACTGACCTGAACTATGTTCACAACATAAATTCCACACAAACATGCATGTGCACACAAGAGCACACACACACACACTCATACAGACACACAAAAATGTAGGGTGTGTGAAAAAGGTGTGTTATGTCTAACCTCACAACTTTATTCCATTCTCTTCTCCTGAGCTGTGTTATGCATAACCTCACAACCTCATTTCATTCTCCCCTGAGCTGTGTTATGCATAACCTCACAACCTCATTTCATTCTCCCCTGAGCTGTGTTATGCATAACCTCACAACCTCATTTCATTCTCCCCTGAGCTGTGTTATGCATAACCTCACAACCTCATTTCATTCTCCCCTGAGCTGTGTTATGCATAACCTCACAACCTCATTCCATTTTCTTCTCCTAACCACGCTCCCAGTCACACCAACACAGAGACACGTACGCTTGACTTTGTCACGGAACTCTGCGGGGATGAAGTAGCCGACATTCATGTCCTCAGTCTTGCGGGAGAAGAGGGACTCCATGCTGAGGGGCTGCATGCCTTCCGGGGGCAGATGCGGGCCTGTGGGCATCTGCACCTCTGACAGCACCAGGTCCTTCTGTTCCACTTTGCTGAGAACACACACCACAGGATAACAATGAATCCATGGCGTCAAGGACCATCCCAAGTAAAAATAGAGAAAGGCATGAGAGAGAGAGAGAGAGTGAGAGACAGACAGGCAGACAGACAGACAGACAGAGACAGAGAGAGAGAGAGAAACAAATCAAAGAAACCAAGAACCATCGACAGAATCAGGCACCCAACTACCGAGGAAAGTGTCATCACACATGAGAAGTCACTAATTAAACTTGGAGATTTTAGGCTATAGTGCACACTGGTATGTAAATCATAGCCCTCACCAAAGTCTGTGGCCTTTCATGCCTTGCTCTCATGGCGATCTCAGTTTCAATACCCCTCCACTTCCGTGCTCATGGTGAGTCCTGACAATGTCTTCAGTGTCGGCAGATTCATGGGGGGCTGTTGTTTGAGGGATGTGGTGGCGGTCTCCACTCTGGGAGGGACGCTCACTCAGTCTGGCTCCGTGACTAAGCCATTATTGTCGTTAGTAGGGGGCTTAGCAGGTGGTGTCCTAAGTAGATTAAATCAGAACAGGCACCACTGAACACCTCGCGCAGTGCAGGGTCTCCTCTGGTGTGTGGCCTCCTGGCGACCTAACAACAATGGTTTCCTGCAGACTGCCAACGCTGGAACTGTGACGGACGAACCCAAGTGTGGCTGTGTATGGGGGAATCAAATGAGCAGCGTGGAAGTAATGCCACTGATGTGCAGATGGGGCAGCAAAAAAAAAAAAAAAAAAAAAAGGTCTCGCCTTCCAGAACCAATGAGAAAAACAACAACAACAAAAAAACACAAAGCCCCAAAGAGTTGAAAACTGGAAACTGATGTTTAGATGATGACAGCAGTCATGTACATAATATCTTGTGGCTTTGTATCTGTCTAATGAAATGTGAAAGTCTGCCTAGCCACTGGTTTTCAGCATAAAAGTATGCAAAAACTATTTACCTGAGACTGCTAACTTCTTATTCCAGGCTTCAGGCAAGCCCATTGATGCAATTTTAAAAACTTTATGCAACCAAAGCTAGGTCACAAAAATGTTGTGGGTTTTTTGGGGGGGGTTTTGTTGTTGTTTTTTTAAGAAACTATTCATAACCATTCATATAAGTATTGTTTCAAAATGTTCAACTTCATTTTGAGCAAGAGTGAAAAATTTGGTGGGCAGATCTTGGTTCTGTGACATGTATTTCACAGCAAGTCAAGCTCTGCCAACAGGAAAGAAAGAAACAATCAGCTAAAAGCCAGACACCCAAGGGAAAAGTGCTTCATTTACTGTATGCTCTATTTCCACCTACTACTTCCATGTCTATACTGCACAAAATTTATCTCTTACAATTTAACTACAAGAGAGGCAAGGCCATCAAGACTCACTTGTGATACACTTAAAAAAAAAAAAATCTAATCGTTAAAATATGTTCTGTATTTGTTATTATAAAGCTTTGGTTTTAAAAAAAAAAAAAGAAAAGAAAAGTCCTAACCAGATTCAAACCCTGTGTGTTCGGGTGAGAAGAAACTGTCTTACCCATTCCACTATCGTGGCTCCTTAACTGATGCTCTAAAATTTAATATTTGAACATACTTTTTTAAAGGGCGATAAATCGATTGCGGTATTCGCAGTGAGAACGCTGTTTAAATCATATTATTCTGGTGTATCTTGGGCATTCAAAAAATATTTAAGGGCAATAAAAAATTCTTTTTAAGTCTGCGGTAAAGGAGACGTGGCTATCGCCGCAATCACACTGCAACATGCAACATTTAGTCGTTTTCTCTAGATCTAGATGGATGTACAAGTTTAGTTACACCTGCAGGGAATGTAGTACGACACAGTCGATTTAATTTCTCTTTAAAGTTCATTCTAGTTTTATAGTTTTAAAGTTGATATGAAAATTTAGCATTTTGTTAAACTAATAACATGTAGAGCCAAGTACAAGTACTTCTAAACGTCGTATGAAATGAAAAGGACTTCATTTTGAGAAAAGTCAAGACTGGAAATTTTTACGTTTAATCAATTCAAGGGTATTAACTCGCATGGTTTACAATTTTTAACTGTGAATTCCAACCGATTCTGTGGATATTTTTATGGCAGTTTGGGGCATAATCCAGTAAGTGATGAGGCGTTCACAAATCTTTCTCTGAATAAATATTTAACGGTCTCCTCCAACTTTCCATCACATGTTATCGTGTATTGTCCACTGAATATAGGATTGAACGGGCAGGTCAGCAACTTGAAACAAAATGGCATCGTTCGCGTTCGCGATGAATATGAGCACGCGCTTTGCATATGTATAAATATGTGTACGCAACTGATTTTTGCCCATGACCTTCAGGGCTCAGCCAACAGATCTATAAAGTCCACTCGACCTATTGATTTTAGTATTTTCCGAAAAAGACCACTTGGGCGAATGAACATAGTGAAAGCCCTGTACACTGAGAGTAAAACACACAAGCTTTTTATGTATTGAGTATAATTTCAAAATGTAATGTTTAAGATGAGAAAGATCAGTTTAAAGCAAATTAAGTCCCCTAGCATTAATTACAGATTAATTTCCCTTTTTTATTATCTGCACCAAAGACATGCAAAATAAATATAACTTCCATGCTTAGCAAAAGAAGTTCCTGTTTGAACAAAAAATGTTAAAAATGACTGCTCTTGTTGTTGTGTCAGAATATCAGATCAAAGTGCCAAGTTTAGAGAATAAAAAATATATATATATAAATATAACAGTAAATGCAATTTGCATGTAATATGGCTTCTTTTTTTATTTTTTGTGCCCATCCCAGAGGTGCAATATTGTTTTAAACAAGATGACTGGAAAGAACTGAATTTTTCCTATTTTTATGCCTAATTTGGTGTCAACTGACAAAGTTTTTGCAGAGAAAATGTCAATGTTAAAGTTTACCACAGACACATAGACACAGACACACACACACACAGACAACCGAACACCTGGTTAAAACATAGACTCACTTTGTTTACACAAGTGTACACAAGTGAGTCAAATATATGTGCCCACCACACAGATGCATTTATGTCTGAGATGTATATGTATGCATGTTGTAGCTATATGTCATTATCTAATCAAATATTTTACTGGTAATGTGTGCATCGTGCCTTTATTATTTTGAGTATAATCTGTTTACTTCCCCCCCATTTTGTTTTAGTTTGACTATTTTCAACTTGATAGTTTTTACAATCTAGATCACGAATCATAGCATAATTATATGTGCATATGCTACTACATCAATTTTCGATGTCTCTGCATTAATGGATCAATGAAAATACATTGGAATACTGCTACATTCTTGTTCTCATGTATCAATCAGAACGCTATGTGGATTCCAGTTTCTCTTAAATTATTAAAACTCAAGAATAGCTCACTATTCTTGCATATTACCACCAACTGACAAAGACTGAGAAAAAAAATCATGGTTATAAGGTCATTGTGGGAATGCATGCACGTACACACAAGTGTACATGACTGTGTGCTTTAAACCCCAAGTGCTGATAATCCCTCCTGTACGTCAGGAAATGTGTATCTGTGTGTGACATTTCTTCTTCTTCTTTTTTTGGTGCAAACTACATCTGTTGCATAGCCAATAATTCATACATATGCATCTTTTTTTTCTTTCTTTTTTTTTTTTTAATTCAAATTTGGAAGACAACAGCGTGCAGGTTTTAGAAAACATCTGTGCATGCCCACTGGGATTCACATAAAACCAGCGCCTTTTCTGTTATTTTTGTATGCAAGTTGGTATACCCTCTCTTTCTCTGTGTGTGTGGTGTGTGTTTTTGTGTGTGTGTGTGCATGCGTGCATGTCTCTGTATGTGTATAAGTGTGTGTCTGTGAGTGTATAAGTGTGTATGTGTGTGTGTGTGTGTGTGTGTGTGAAGTAAGCATTATTTGTGTGTGTGTGTGTGTGAAGTAAGCATATGCATGTAATATATATATATATATATATATATATATCAGTATATATATATATCAGTATATATATATATATATATATATATATATATATATATATATCAGTTCTCTCCTTGTAAGCTTACTGTACTTTGTGACCACAACTCTTTCCATTACTTTTTGCCCCCATGACTTTTTCCATGGAGAGAGACACTGTCATCCATGACCAGAAATGTGAAAGGCATAAAAACTGAAACAACTTTACATGATGGGGAATCCCGCTTTGGAGTCTAAACAAAACAACAGCTGGTTGAAAACACAAAATAAACCTTTCACCTTTTACAACCCTGACTCCCCCCCACACCCTCCACCCCCCAACAAGCCTGCCCCCACCATCACCCCCAATGTGCACACACAGACATTTGAGACATGCTTAACTGTCCAGGAATGGAAAGGGCGGGGGAGGGGGAAGAAATCTGGCACATTTTAAAGAACTGTTATAACCTTTGAGGACAAAATATGAACTTGAACCATTTGTCAAATTCTTTAAAAGACTATCAATGAAAGTCAAAACTGCTGAAAGTCAAAGCAGTTAAACAGCATCTATGTTCTTTACATAATGCAGGCTCTAGATTCCAACTCACTCAGACTCAGTATGTTGGAGCTCTTTCTTGCTTTCTACTGACCTAGTTTGATAACACAGTTACCAGACATCAACATCAATATATTTTTGGCAGCTTTTAAAAAAAATTTTTTTAACCCATTTGGGCCAGTCTATTCAGTTTACTATTTAAATATGTTTGTTTTTCTTCAGGATTATGTTTGCTGACTCTTGCAAAACATACTTCATCAATGTCAGCAACTCCTTTAATAGGTCATTTGTGCATTCATAACACCTGGAAATGACCTTGCAAACGTCAATCTACCAACAAAGAAAATTTTGCACACTGTTTTCACACATCACACTCTGTGACTCACAAACCCACGCATACATCATCACCATCCAACTTCTGTGATTATATCTGCAAATATTCCTTTATCTAACAGACAAAGATGAAAATCTGCATGCCACATTCACACACACACACACACACACACTCCACAACACCACAAATACATTCTCAGATACACACATTCACCCACACACAACCAATCAACATGCTCAAACATACACAGTATCTTTGAAACACAATGTTTCCAACACACACACGCGCACGCCCACACACACGCCCACATACACACGTGTGCGTGCACACACGCACACACACACACACACGTGCGCGTGCGCGCGCGCGCCCACACACACACACACGCCCACATACACACACGCAGAGAACAACACACATTCAAACTTGTTTTTTAAAATCAGGAAACCAGACTCAAACATACAACATGTAACACATCAAAAATTGAATTAAAAAAACCAAAAAAAAAAGCCAAAGAATGCAACAGATCACACTCACCTCAGCACATAGTGGACGCAGACCACCCACTGGGCTTTCTGGTTGCGGCTGTTGTAAATGACCGTGGCCTGTGTGACCACCCACACCCAGCCCCCACCCCGCGCCAGGAAACGGTACTGACCTGTCATCGTCTGACCCTTGCCCCTCCCGAGCACTGCTCACAGAACCCACATGTACTCTTTTTTTTCTCTCCTTTCAGACCCAAACATCACAATAACATACTAAATGCTGAAAAAATAATAAAATAAAACAAAATAAAATAGACTAAAATTCTCCCTAGACTCTTTTTCCTCCTTTTAGACCCAAGCATCGCAATTATATACTGGATGCTGAAAAAAATAGAATAAAATAAAACAAAATAAACTGAAGTAAAATCCTCCCCACACTCTTTTTCCTCCTTTCAGACCCAAACACCACCACAGTAGCATACTGAATGCTGAAAAAATAAAATAAAATAAAGCAAAATCAAATGAAATAAAATCCTCCCGAAACCAAGCACAGTGTAACATAGAACATTTTAGAAAAACATAAGACAATGGAATTTACTGTTTGAAAAAAACAACAACTAACAACAACAACAACAAAAAAAAGAAAAAAACAGAAAAAAGAAAGATGCATGTAGTTGTTTTTTTTTCATTTGTGACCCTCCATCACGAAATGAGTCGCTTTGCCCCTGACCAACTTTGCCACTAGCAGCGATTTTAGGCGGGTAGGGGTCAGGTTGTCGATTTTCAGATTTTGACTTTATAGTAAACTTTAGGCTTTCTTTTATCTCATATTGAAGTATCTAGGCATAATTGCGTCTTCTTTTGCCTTAAAAGTGTGCTTAAAATACCTAACCCATCATTCTGATCGCCTATAACTTCGCAAAATCAATCAGCTTTGACAAGCTTGTCCTCCCTAATTTCTTGGAATCGACCGGTCGAATCATACATCATTTTAAAGGTCAAGTCCGTAGCTTTCAATCTATGTTCTTCTCATTGGTTAATTTTTAATCTATGAGCCTATAGTCGCTTTCAAAATAAGGACACACTACGTAAACAATGTGTCACTATGAAGGAAAATCCCCTCTGTTATTGGCCGAGAGAGACCACGTGACAAAACCAGCCATTCAGCACACTAGCTTTAATAAACATGGTCGCAGTGAACGGAAGCACGGATTTCAACAGACTTGGAAATTTCCTGACAAGATACACTTACGTTGCAAACATTTTGCCATTAAGTGCAGAAGACGACATTTGTGAGTTTCTAACCCAGTACTTCATTGATGGAACTGACCATTCCAACTAGGCTGATGGTCATGAAATCGATCTCAGTGAATACGAAGGCGACGCTGATTTCGAAAGCAGATGACGCAGGATTGTCGTTCAGCTTTCAGCAACAATAATATCAATTTTGATGTAGATGACAAATCAACATTTGCACTGGATACAGAAAGGTTGGAAGGCTTCGCCTGTAATTGCCAAAATCACATGTGCCAGGTGCCATCAGTGGTGTGACTGACACAGAAATGAGTGAAACTGACTTGCTGCACTGAAGTGACAGAACTGTGTTTCTCACAGCTCACACAAGAAAATGCAAGCAAAGTGACTGGGGGACTGGATATAGCTGAAGTGTCTGAAGGTAAGCATTCTTATTTTACCCACATTGACAAATACTGAAATGTAATGATGGCATAACCAATAATCAATTGCTGATAATTTATATTTAGTAATGATTGACTCAAGACTGATTTATTGTCTGTACATTGGTACAGAAATTCAGTTTGCCATGTGGAATAAAAATGATTAAAATAATAAAGTGAATCTGAGGAAATTAACAGAAATGATTAAAATAATAAAGTGAATCTGAGGAAATTAACAGAGTGTAAATTAAAAGAATCACACACACACACACACACACACACAAACACACACACACACACACACACACACACCAGTACAATGTGTGACACAATGTGTTTACATGTCACACACACACACACACACTAACAATGTGTGTCACACACACAATATGTCACACACACACACACACACACACACACACACACACACATGGTCCCTTCACAGTTTAACCATCACATGTAACTGAGCATGGGTACAAGGGCATGACATTAAGAACAGTTTTCAGTTTCAAAGAATTTGCTTCAATGGATATTTTATGTATATGTTTGTCAGGTTGGTTTGTGTGTGTGTGTGTTTCTCTGTGTGTGTGTGTGTGTGTGTGTGTGTGTGTGTGTGTGTGTGTGTGTGTGTGTGTGTGTGTGCTGTTGTTGTTTTGAGGTGAATAAATGTAGTTGCATCAACAGTAAATACTATCAGTATTACTAATAGTTCAACTTTTTTTTCAGCCCTGAAAGATATAATGGTACTTTATATGCCTGCCTGTACCCCACTGAATAATTCTGAGATCACTGCTGGCAAGTCATGTCATCAAAAGGAAAGGCAACAACACTACATTAACTACACTGTCAACTAAAGAATTATCTGCTGGTGAACTCTCATCTATGAGTCAGTGATTTTGTGGTCAACTGTTAATGTACTATGATTTATAGTATAAATTTACCATGAAGTCTGCAAACTTATTTTCTTTTTACAAACTTTGTATAGATGTACATGTATGGAATTGTAAAGTTCTGCACAGACATTTACACGTCGCTTGCACTGTCGTCTGCTAGGTCGATCGCCTTCAATTTGAAGGCTGCATCATATGAATAACATCGCGTTTTCGGCATGATGAGGGTGTACGCTTGAGCAGAGTAGAACTGAATGCTGATCTGAAGGCTTTAATGTGTGCAGATTTGATTTATAAAACGTGAACAGTTAGCACACTATCCCGAAGCTCATCCAAAAATTCATGGACAGAAATCATGATTTTGGTGAGATGAAGGGCAGCTGAGAATAGACGAGAACGTGACACTCCCGGGATCGTTAAAATCCGCAAATAAGCCACATCATTGTATAAGCCGCAGAGGTTGAAGCTGGGGTAAAAAGTCGCGGCTTATCGACCAAACTTTACGGTACATAAATGATATCAGTGTGCATGTGCTTGACATGACACTATGCATAAAGTAACTTTATGCATTGCAGCATGTCATGCACATGCACACTGATATGCACACTGATACTCATAGTGATACAGCATTAATAATCACTATTTCATACTTTTATTATCAGTAAACTGCTTTATCTGATTATATTATGAAATAAATAAATAAATAAATAAATATATAAGTGTATTCTTTTTTTTATTTTCTGATAAAATAGATGGAACTAGAAGTAAAGCATTTTGTAAAGTCCTGTGTAAAGAATGAAAGCTGTGATGTAGATGTACAAAACTGAAATTACTGTTTGATATTTAATCTAACATTATTAGCATTAATTAATGAATAAACATGAATTTGTACCTTTTGTGTGAGCAGTTTTGTTGTATGGATCATTTTTTGTTATTTTGTTGTGCTTGCTGCATGGATTATGGTAATATCACAAGCACAGTAAGTCAGTGAGCACACTGAATCACAACAATTACATAATTCGGCATCATGATTTAGCTTTTTTTCCCCTTTAATCTGGCATAAATTTTAGTACACATACTGTACAATGCAAAAGTTTCATAGCAATTGGACCACAAACCACACCACAACAAAACTAATCTTAAAACTGGTAGGTTTCTAGTCATGTTGAGCTGATTAAAAAGTAAGTATACTTTCCCCTCAGTCGCAATTCTTCCCCCCCCCCAAAAAAAAGAAAATTCTTATTTGAATAAAATCAAGTGCACTTAATATTTTTCTTCCAAACTTTGAGCAATTGTGGATATTGCCACTAAGTATGTGTGTGCCAAATTTCATGAACATATCTTGCTTAGAAGTATGTTGTTGCTATGAACACGTTTCAAAACTTTTCAGCCTCGATTTCTCAGTTCGTTGCTTTTGCGACTTTAGAACTTCAAATCACAATAACTTTTCACAGAATCATCCAATTTACAAACTTTTTTTTCTGTAAAGCTCATTTATTGCAGACTGATGATATACCAATAACTAAAAATCGACCTCTGGTGCAAAGCGACTCATTCCGTGGTGGAGGGTCACATTTATCAATATTTCATGACCATTTCTGGTATCTGTGTACTATCTGTTGTTCAAAGCTTTCTTTCCATCATCTGATATTTCCAGATTCTTTGTTTTATCATCAAATCTATCCAAAATGGGGGGGACGGGGGTGGGGGGAGGGGGTGGGGGGCGTCTACTATCACCCAATGTTTTCAAAATATATTCTTTAATCCAGCATCTGCACACATTCTACTGCGTAATCAGACATTTGCAGGATTTTTGTTTTATCATTTTAAAATGTTGAGATCCTGTATTTGTGTTTCAACATCTGAAGCTGGTGGAATGTACAACCTATATCATCCAACTATAACACACTGAACTCCAGATTCTTTTATCCTTCACTCAAAAATGAAATGATATTTCAACTATCCTTTTTTCCAATAGCTTTTTCAAATAGTTTTGAGATAACTTTCATACATTCCACGAAGTTATCCTCACTTTCAAACTAAAGACCTCAGTGTGTGTATGTGAGACACATCAGTCATCAGAGAAAAAGAAGTTGTCTGAAAATGCATGTAAGTTTGTGCAAGGGTAATTCCTATCACTCTTGAAACAGCATGAACATAAGTCAAAATACACTCACAGTCTTTGTAAGCCTTTTCCACAATCTCACTGTCGACAGCATGATGGTAGTCATACACAGACTTCCCTTCCAGGTCGTCACTGTTGTACCCTATCAGTTCCTTCACTCTGAAATGAATAATTACTTTTGATATATATAATAAAAAAAATTTTTAAACCTACTCAATTCATCAATCAATCAATCAAAGAACACTCAAAGCGAAACATATCTTTTGTTTCCTCCATACTGACACAGCCAAAAGGTAATATATATATATATATATATATATATATATATATATATATTTATATGTACACACTATATATATAGAGAGAGAGAGAGGGGGGGAGAGCAAGGGAGAGAAAGAGAGAGAGAATGCATGAGAGAAGAAAAAATAAAGCAATTAAGAAATCCCCAATTAAAACCACCAAGAAGCAACTTTTGTAAAGCTACTAACACATATACGTATCAGCACAAACCATCTATTTGATCCTTATGTTGCTGTCATGCTAATTACTACCTATGAAATAACAATAGTACACTGTATAATTTAAAAAAAATTTTAACAAGAGAGGCAAGGCCTTCAAGACTCACTTGTGATAAATTAAGTCCCCTAGCATTAATTACAGAGTAATTTCCCTTTTTTACTATCTGCGCCAAAACGTTTGCAAAATAAATAAAAATTCCATGCTTAACAAAAGAAGTTCCTCTTTGAACAAAAAATGATAATAATGACTGCTCTTGTTGTTGGGTCAGAATATCAGATCAAAGTGCCAAGTTTAGAGAATACAAAAAATATAAATATAACAGTAAATGCAGTTTGCATATAATTAGGCTTCTTTTTTTTATTTTTTTGTGCCCATCCCAGAGGTGCAATATTGTTTTAAACAAGATGACTGGATAGAACTGAATTTTTCCTATTTTTATGCCAAATTTGGTGTCAACTGACAAAGTATTTGCAGAGAAAATGTCAATGTTAAAGTTTACCACGGACACACAGACACATGGACACACACACACACACACACACAACCGAACACCGGGTTAAAACATAGACTCACTTTGTTTACACAAGTGAGTCAAAAACTACAAAACAGGACAATGCAAAATAAGTCAGAAAATATCCAAAAAAAAAAAAAAAAGAAAAGAAAAAGAGCATGACTCATAGCAAACCACTGGTGCAAACGACCTATGAACATCTTGAGAGCTCTTGACCCAGTCCCTAGGCTCATGTTTCATAGAGCCAGAAAACAACCACCCTAAAACAGGCCAGATACAAAGGAACTGTTCATAAGTGCTTCGTTGTGACGCCGTCTGTTCTTTCCTCAACTGTAAGCCCTTTTTCTCAACATCTCAGACAAAACCTGACAATAAAGTTATGATGCTTTAGATCTAAGTTCAGATACAAGTTGTATGTACTGATTAAGTCATTTCTCCCTTACACATGTCCAAACATCCACATAATTATGTCCTCAACTCAGCTCAAAAGTAAATAAACAGCATATAACTTTTCAAAAATACCAGTACACAGAAAATTCAATTAAGTCCCAAAAATACCAATACTTTTTCAAAAAAACTTTTTGAAAAATGTATCCATGGTAGTAAAGAGAAACTACATACATCACTATTGCTTTACATGCACTAATAAGATCTCAGAGTCTGAATGGATTTCTCTTAACTCTCTCCTTTGGAAGGACCAAAAGAAGCTGCAACAACAGCCTTTCACACCACAGCTGACATCATTCAAGTGTGACGAGCAGATGATTCAGACACTGAAGAGGCTTCCAGAAGAAGACAAAGAATAATGCTTTTCTGACGGCGAAAGCTATAGGCTGGGTCGTTCAGACAACCCACTGGACATCTGACTGGGTTTCTGCGGGAGAAAGGAAAAAGGGAAAAGACTGGCCAACTGAGTGAGTTAATACACCCAATCCAGGAAATGCATCTCAAGGTATGGACAAGATCCAGTGATGCCTGTCATCAACATGACACTCAGAAGATTGTGTCCTGTGCTTATGTTGAAAAATGGCACTGAAGTAGCTCAGAAGGAGTGAAGCCTGCAAGCAGGTAAACTCAAGGCCACCTGACACACTTAGCTTCCTTTGGACTTTGCCAATATCATGAGCCAGGAACCAGCTGTGTATAGTGAATTCAGGATGAGTGGTGTTAAAAAAAATGTTCATGTCATACTTATGAGGAAACTGCTCTGATTTCTTGTGTTTTTACATTTACAATAGACCAATATGTACTGCAATGGTCACACTGTACATGCTGGGGAAACTGTTCTGGTTTCCTATAATTTTAAGATCCATAAATAAATCTACTGAGTCATTTTTTTCTCAGAATAACAAAGAAAGTCGTTTTCTCTCTGTATAAGAAAGAAACCAAACAAAACACCAAATGACAAAATACTGCAATGCAAACACATACACAAAAAACTGGAAACAAAAAGGCCTCTAAGAAACATTCCAATACATATTTGAAACATTTTGTAACTTGAAATACACACACACACACACACACACACACACACACACACAATACAGACAACAACAACAAAAACAGCCAGGCTCCCGATACCTTTCGTCGCAATATGTGAAGCGCATGTTCATGTCATGCTTGCTGAGAAAGGTGTTCTGGTCCATGGGCATCTCGATGTTGGCTGGGTGGGGGATGGGTTCCCCTACAGCCATCAGGTATGGGGAGAACGTCAGCACCTCCCCACCCCCTTCCTTCTTCCCTGCCTGCATCACCAGGCGCCCCGTGCACTTGATCACCTGTGTGGTGACACATCAATCACCCTTTCTGCTATCAAGAGTTAGGGGGGGACTGAAGGTGTGAAGGAGAGGGCTTTTTTTGTGTGTGTTTGTGTGGGGTGGTGGGGGGTCGGGAGGAGAGGGTTTGGGGGGGGGGGGGGTATGTATTTTTGGCTGCTGTCCGAAAGCTGTGTTGATGATGATTCAGAGATTGGTGTGATGGATGCTGATGGATGAATTTGTGTGAGTGTGTCATGAGTTCAAGAATGTGTGTGTATAAGTGTGTGCGTGCGTGTGTGCGTGTGCGTGTGTGTGTGTGACAGAGAGAATATGTGGGTATGTACATAAGCATGAATGTGCACTTGTGCATACATGTGTGTACACCAAGGTGTGTGTGTGTTTGTGTGCATGTCTGCTACATTCATGCGTTCCTGTGAGTGTGTGACGGACAGAGAACAGAGACAGACAGTGTACACTTTGTGTGCACATGTATCTGTGTTCTACTGCATGTATACACAAGCATGAATGGTAATAGATTGATTAAAGATTACGACAGAAACCAGCCGTAAACATGGACTTGGAAGAGGATGAATCAATACAACCTGAAACAGCAACGCACAGAAACAGATGATCGACAAAATGCCATAGAGCAGGAACAGAAACAGAAGGGTGTGTGTCTGTCATCAAACAATGACCTTTACACAAAACACACAACAGAATGCACAGTGAGGGGCAAACAAGTTGAGGGAGACTCAGACAAAAAGAAACACAGCAAAGCGTGCCAGACAAAAACAGGGAGTTGAGTGGAAAGACAGGCAGTCACACTCACAGACACTTGGAAAATACTGACACACAACTCGACAATCATGAGTAAAAAGACAGGTACTGAAATAGACTCAAGCACACTATCAATAACACATACCTGGAACTAAAAACTTCATCTTATTCCAGATACATTACAATCCACCAGTAAGTATTCAGGGTTATGAATAACCATTCTAATGTTAAAAAAAACTTCATCTTATTCCAGATACATTACAATCCACCAGTAAGTATTCAGGGTTATGAATAATCATTCTAATGTTCAAAATGGGTACTGCTATATTATTTCAACAGAAAGAGAAAACTATTCACACAAAACCAGCTGCCCTTGTTTTTATGATAGAGCTTCTATATGTCAGCACTCACCTTGTAGGATGCCGACTTGAGGTTGACATTGCGGCCCTTGGAGGTGAGAGTGCACTTCATGCGAAGGAAGAACACCCTCTCCTCCGTCACTGCTGCCTTGGGGCCATGGGAGCGAGAGGACAGTGCCTCTTGAATCTCATCCTCATCCCGAGGGTGGGCAAACTCAAAGATGCTCTGGCCCATCAGCTCTATCTGCATGCATAAAATAAGACAAATATAATATTATGATGCCGATACACGGCTGTTTATTCTCCATCCAATTTCATTATCTTAACTGTATACATAATATATATATATATGTATATATATATATACATAGTGAGAGAGAGATACACACACACACACACGCGCGCGTGCGCGCGCACACACACACACACACTCACTCTCTCTCTCTCTCACACACACACACACACACGTACACATGTACACACAGGTACAAACACACACACACACACAGCACAAGCACACACACACAAACACACACACAACACACATACATACACACACAGTTTGCTCACCTGCTGAATGCCCAGGTACTTGACGACACTTTCATTAACATAGACGATATCCCCTTCATTGGAGAGGATGAAGACAAAGCCGTCCAAAGCCTTGGGGAACAGCTGGTCGGCACGACCTTTCCCATCCCCTTTGCTCTTCTCTTTCTCCGAAGCTGCAACAAAAATCAAACCCTCTCTTTATCACAAACGATTAAAACAGACTATTCATGATTTAGTTTCCTTCACTGTCCATTTTTCCTTGGTCAGAATGCTCACAGCAAACTTCAATTCACGGCAAAATAAATCAGACAGTTCCTGAAATAGACATCATGGAGCATTACACAACAATCCATTTGCCTTATCCTCTGGGAAATGAATCAGGCCTAATCATGAAACAGATATTTATGATGAAGCATTATATAACTTTCAATCTACACTAAATCCACTGTGGAATAAAATATAGATCCAGTTCCTGAAACTGAAAAAATAAACGATTTTCATGTAGGATTAAGTCTTTAACAATCATGTGCACAGGAAAGAAATTAAGTTTCTAGATCTATAAATTCTTAGTCTGATTACTTCACACTTGTAAATCATTAAATGCTTCAGGTGAATAAGTGGCAGTTAAGATGGGAGTTCCAGACCACCCAGACCACTTAAAACTCTTCAAATTAACGACTACATCTGTGCACTAAATGTAGTTTCAACACGTACAAACCTTTTCATAGACTGTTAGAGTGTTCCTATTTTCAGTGATATTTCTTTCTGTTGTTTTAGTGAAAGGGGTGTTTCTATCTTTCTTACATGGTCATAAACATGTAATTTATAAACTAACAATAAACAGTTGGAACATCAGGCTTCAGTCAAAACCATTAATTCCTCAGTTCTAGTACTTAGTAAAATATGGTTCATCTTGTTCCCCACCTCCCCTCTCTTCTCTCTCCATTCCTCCACTCCCTCTCCTTTATGAAATGCATCTCTCTCTCACTCATCTCTCTCCCCCACCTCTCCACTCTTTCTCAATGCATGCCTGTCTGTCTCTCCCACCCTCTGTCCCCATCACTTTCTTCCTCCCTCTATAATTAACTTGTTTTTCCAGCACCCCTAACAGTTACCCTCTCCCTACAGTCCCCTCCTTTCACCTCCACTTCCAAGTCATTCCCCACCCCACTTTCACAGCCACCTCCTTCCTCCCCAACACCCTAGTTCCCTTGATTGATAACAAGTCCCAAGTTCAAGGCTCAATGGAGACACTATTTTGGCATGAACTTGCCCGGAGGTCTATTTCTTCAAAAGTGGTTTGTTGGTGAGGTTTGTGTGTGTGTATGTGTGTGTGCATGTGCGCGCGCTTGCATGTTCATGTATGCTTGCATTCATGCGTACATGTGTGTGTGTGTGTGTGTGTGTGTGTGCATGCATGAATGTGATATGTGGGTATCTGCAGTGTTGTGTAAAATGAGATGTGGTTTTTGTGTGATGTAGTGTGTGTGTGTGTGTGTGTGTGTGTGTGTGTGTGTGTGTGTGTGTGTGTATCTTGGTGAGTGTGAGTGGGGGTGGGGGGGAGTGAGTGTGAGTCAGTGAGTGAGTGAGTCAGTGTGTGTGTGTGTGTGTGTGTGTGTGTGTGTGTGTGTGTGTGACACATTTTCAACATAGGGACATATTGCATTCATAGAGACAAGTGCGTTGGTGGTGGTTCTATAGTCATACAAATAAACATTTTTTTAAGATAACTGAAAATCCCAAATGGGTATTTTACATATCAAAGTTACACTTACAGAGGGGTGGCATCAGTACAGAATACAACCCAGACACATTCTGACACTGATGTCATTTTGCTTATCTCTATACCCCAGTTAAAGCCTGAACCGGACTATAAATGGCGGGCGATTTGAATCAAGCCAGTTTCTCACCAGAGTCTGACACTGTGACGTCGGTGAAGGTTTATTCAAAATAAAAGCCTAATAAAGCTACGGTTTGGCTTCATTTATGGCAGAGAGCGAGATTTGCCTAGCAGCTTCCAATCTAGACCTGAATTGACTTTGGAAAGTACAAAATGTGTCAGCTACACGTAATACAAAATTTGAATGCAGAGAAAAGGGGCGGAGCTAGAGCCGTTTGTGTTTGCGCTAGACGTGTCTGTCAGATAAAAATAGCACCAGCACGTGGTACTGTCCGGTGAGAATTGGAAAGCATGCAGACAGCCCCTCGACGTTGGCAACCGTAAACGACCACATTGTTTGTAAAACATGCAAACGGAGAGAAATATGACGATCTACTAACCTACCGGACACGTGCTCGCGCTTTTTATAGATAAACTCCGCCCCTTTCCCTTTTATGGATAGGCTCTAGTGCGCATGCGCACCCGAAACCTTGCTCTCGGGAGTTAAGACTTTAATTGAATCAAATACTTTTCTTTGAACATGATTCATTCATGCGTTCACTCTCTCATTCCCTCTCTCTCCTTGCCTTCAGACACTGATGCTTTTGTAATGATCTCAAGCATTACCCTAAAAAAACTAAAAATGTCTTACTTTAGTCTGTTCACTCATTCATTCATTCATTCATTCACTCATTCATTCATTAATTCAATCACACACACACACACACAACACTCTCTCTCTCTCTCTCTCTCTCTCTCTCTCATGCTTGACAGAAACTTTTGCAGATAGCTCCTTTAATTTCGACGGTTTGTTTCCGGATCACAACATCAAGTTCACTGCACCAGCAATTAAACTATCAAGGCATGGTAGACATTCAGGAGGAGTATTGCTCTTGGTTAAAAGAAAGTGGCGTGATTTCATTAAACATATCAAAATGAATGCTAACAACACTATTGCTATAAAAATAGATAAATGTGTGTTTAATGCAGACAAAGATGTAATGCTAATTGCTTGCTATGTTGTCCCTGAAAATGGCCATCTGTATGATTCTCTTGAATTGAAAGATGGCATCGTGATTCTCGTGGAATGTATTATGCAAGTAATGGATAAACAGGATTTGTATCTTGTCATGTTTGGTGACTTTAACGCAAGAACTGGTAATGAACAGGCCGAAGTTTTGAACATGGAAAACTACTCACCAGGATGCAAGTCTATTGATTGTGAAGATAATTTTTGCAGATATTCTAAGGATTGTACTGTCAATAATTTTGGTCGATCACTGCTGGATTTATGTTGCATGTTAAACTGTGTCATTTTGAATGGATTTTGTGCAGGGGATAGTAGAGGAGAGTTTACATATGTTTCACCAAATGGTAGTAGCGTTATCGACTATTTTATTATTTCCGAAAGTCTGTTTTCTAGTAAATGTGATGTAAAAGTTATTGATCGCACGGAATCTTGGCATTCGCCAGTTGAATTGCTCTGGTATGATACAGCAAGAAAGGAGAATAATACAGGTGACTCAGAGCGGTTCAAAGAGAAAATTGTTTGGTCAAATGATCTGCTACAAGCGTATCGGGAAGAACTCCAATCGACACCCTTTAAACAATATCTAAATAACGCGGCAAAGGTTATGAAATCTGATGTAAATGAATCTGTCGATATCCTGACAAAAGCGTTGTACGGAGCAGCTGCTTGCATGATAAAAGTTGTAAGTAGCAAGAATAGACAGTCTAATGCATGGTTTGACCATGAATGTGATCAGAAAAGAAAATTAGTGAAAAGAAAGCTGAGGAAATATAGACGAACAGATAAACAAGTAGATAAGGAGTCTTATGTCACAGAAAGGAAGGAATATAAACGTTTGCTGAACAAAAAGAAAAACGAATATAACGAAAAAAGACTGTCCAAACTAAAGCAAAATTTCAAGAACTCACAAAAATTTTGGCAAACAATAAGAACAGTCACACGCAAATCGGTAATTTATAACCAGATAACAAGCGAACAGTGGTATCAGCATTTCTCAAAGGTGTTCAGTAACTTAGATGACAACCGTGAGGATGACATTCCTGATGACTATGACCAAGCTAACGAAAGCTCAGAGCCTATATTTGATAATGATATATCAAAGGAGGAGGTTATAGACAGTATCAAAAACCTTAAAGCGGGTAAAAGCGCTGGTTGTGATAAAGTCGTCAGTGAGATGCTAAAGAATGCCAGCGATGATGTCATTGACTTCCTTGTTCAACTTTTTAACCGGTTGTTCAAAGATGGAATATTCCCAAAAGAATGGTCCAAATCAATAATCGTGCCAATCCATAAGAAAGGGGACCCAAATATACCTGACAACTATCGTGGGATAGCTTTGACCAGTGTTATAAGCAAAGCGTATACATACATTCTGAACAAAAGATTAACAGCTTGGGCAGAAAGAGAGGAAAAGATAGTCGAAGAGCAAGCAGGTTTCAGGGCGGGCTACAGCACAGTAGATCACATATTTACATTGTATGGACTTGTACAGAAATATTTACAGAATAATAGTAAGCTTTACATTGCGTTTGTGGACTTTAGAAAGGCCTTTGATTCGGTGGACAGAAATATATTATGGGATGTTTTAAGAAAATCGGGTATACACGGGCATTTATACAAAGCTGTGAAAGGAATTTATACTTCTGTACTTGCATGTGTGCGTGACAAATGTTTGTATTCTGATCTCTTTGATTGTCCAAGAGGAGTTAAACATGACTGTTTACTTAGTCCGATGCTATTTTCTTTTCTTATCAATGAATTAGCAATTGAACTATCAAAAATGGGTAAACATGGCCTGGGTCGGCAACCGAAGAGACGTAAGTGGGAAGTCTCTTGTTGAATAAGGTCCACCATCGGCCGAAACCACTGTTCCCACACCCACTGAAGGCTGTCCTTGTCCAGGGTGCACTCTTGACACTCTTGGACCTGCTGAGAGCATCTGCCAAGATGTTGGTTTTTCCTGCTAAGTGTCTCGCTGAAAGTGGAATGCCCTTGCTGTGGCACCAACGGAGGAGAGCCTCGGTCCACATGGAGAGGTCTGCCGAGTGCGCTCCCCCCCATTTGTTCACATAACATGCGACCGTCGTCTTGTCCGTGAACAAGCGGATGGTCTTGCCAGTGGCCTCCCCCATGAAGTGCAGGAGAGCCCTGCGAACTGCCTCCAGTTCCAGAACATTGATGTGGCATTGGCGCTCCTCCGGGGACCAAGTCCCTGCTGCATGGAGTGAGTCCATGTGGGCTCCCCAGCCCAGGGAGGAGGCGTCTGTGAAGAGTGCCACCTGAAGAGTAGGTGGGGCTATGGGCACCCCCTGTGTCCGAAGGGGGGTGATTAACCACTCTGATGCCACCTCGAGGAACCACTCGCCCAGACATAACTGGGTATCCCATGGCTGAGTGCTCTGGGACCGGCGTAACCTCAGTGCCCTCTGGAGAGGGCGCTTCAGAACCCTGTCCAGGGGAATGAGAGGTGCCGTGGACTCCATCATCCCCAAGAGGGAAGAAAGTATCCTGTATCTTGGGAGGAGTGGCGCCAGTGGCTGAGGAAACCTGCCAGATGGTCCCAGTGATCTGGCGCCAGAGAGACTATCATGGACCGCGTGTCGAATCTCATCCCTAAGAAGTCGAAGGACTGACGTGGGGACAGATCGCATATCTGCTGGTCCCTGAGGAAGCCCAGTTGGGAGCAAAGGTCTAGAAGTCTGGCCGTATGACTCAGGCACAGGGCCTGCGACTGGGCCAGGATAAGCCAGTCGTCCAGGTACACACAGAGACAAAAGGATTCCGAGCGGACGATGGACACCAATTCCCGCACCACCTTGGTAAACAGGAAAGGGGCAAGGAACAGACCAAATGGGAGGGCCGGGAACTGGAACCCCTTGTCCCTCCACACGAACCTCAGGTACCGATGGGATGCCGAATGGATGAGTATATGAAAATAAGCATCTTCCAGATCGATAGAGGTAGGCCAATCACCTTGTTGGATGGTCTCCCGAATCTGTGCCTGTGTGTCCATCTTGAATTTGATTTTGGGGAGGAATTTGTTGAGGGGGGACAAGTCCAAAACTGGTCTCCACCCTCCCAAGACCTTTGGAATCACCAACAACCAGCCGTAAAAAACCGGGGCCCGGGTCCGAGAGTTGAGATATAGCCCCATGAGGAGTGGGTGCGATATCTCTTTTTCTAGGACGCTCTCCTGCTCCGTCGAGCTGGGCACCTAAGGAGGAGGAGTGGATCTTAGAGGGGTGCGGTCCTCCACCCAAGACAGCATGTACCCCGACTCTAGCACCGACATAATCCCGTCGTTGAGTCCCAGAGCACGCCACTGATGTGCATGCCGGGACAAGTTTCCTACTTGGAGGGGCTGAACGACTGGCGGTGCTGAATCGGGGCCCAGTCATTGGGGGTGCTGCCTTCTGGCCTTGGGCATGGCCGATCGGCTTGGACGGACATAAGGTGGTCTATTCCTCTGCCACTGATTCTGCACACGCTGCTTTGACTTAGGCGGCGTGGTATATGGAGGGGCCCTGGTGGCCGGTCTCTTCAATGGCATAGAACCCTGGAGCCCATGAGAGGTGTGGGCCAAATATGAGGCCACCTCCCTGTTTGTCTCTGCCCTGTGGCTGACAAAATGGGGTGGGAACTGGCCGAAGAGGGAGTGCTGCTGTGCTGGGATGGACCGCAGGGCAGCCCTCTCCTCCACAGGAATGTTAGAGAGGCTGAGAATGGCATCACGCCATGCTAGCACAGTATTGAAGTGAAGGCTGGTAGCTGTGTCTGCAGCTGCCGTGAGACCAGATGCTACCCTATTGCCAAAAGCGTGTAACCTCTGGTCTGTGAAGAGGCCAGGCGGGACAGAGGAAGGAGACCCCGTGTCCTGATTAACCGGACACTGTTCCCACAGCTCATTGGCCCTGTGGAGGAACGCGTCGAAGGTGTACGCCGTGGAAACCTCGAGGAGGCAGCGGCGGGCCAATTTGCCCATTCTGCTAACGTTTTAAAGGATAGGGTAGCTGAAGTGGGGAAGGTGATGCGCTGTGAGACCAACATCCTGTCCTGTGCGGAGGGCTCTGCTCCGCTGTAGGCAGGGTGGACCTGTGTGTACCAGGACCACACCCCTCCCTTGGAGGAATCTTTAAGGAACTTTCCCAGGGAAAAGGCGCCCGGGGCAGAGAGGGACTCTCTGCCTGGAGGAGGGATGGAAGCAGCACCCCTGACAGTGCGGGTTGGCTTATTAAGCCATTCCTACACCATTTCTGGCACTCTGAGTCGCCTTGTGGTTCTGGAGTTAGAGTCACATGGCGTAAGGAGGGTCAAGGGTAACAAAGTAGCCTGAGGGACTGATTCGGCATACGTGACCCTATTGGGGAGGGTCAGTTCGAGCTCGGCAAAGTCCGAGTTTGGTTCAGGCTGGTCCCTAGGGAGGCGCGGGCTCAATCTGTCCCCCCTGGGATGTGGGCGAAGAGTGCTCATCTGCTTGTTCGTCCTCATCCGAAGACATGGGCTCCCACTCTTGTTCACAGTCCATCCCCTGCTGGGTGCCATCCCAAGTGGATGTACCCACTGGGGCGTCCTGTGAGCTGTGGTCAGCCCAGCGGGATGAGCTGGGACGATCCCGAGCCGGGACCATGGCCCCGCCGTTATGTCCTTGACACCTGAAGCGGGTGGGGAGCGTGTTGACCGTAGGTCCAACCATGCTTGGGATGGTGGGTGCCCCCTCTTGAGATGCAAGAGGGACCCACGGGTGCTGTGAGGGGACAAACACGCACTCATCTCACTGTAGGACCGAGGGCTGGGCAGGTGGGAACCACAGGCTCCCCCGGGCCGAGTAGGGCCCCTCAGCCGCCGTCGGTCCTGACAAGAAGGCCGTTGTGACCGTGGAGGTCACCTGTGGGTTGACAGAGACCCGATTTGTGGACAGAGTGGCAATATTGGTCGAGGAACTCGACCTGACCGACAAGGAGTCGATCCCACTTGTCCGGGCTGTGTGTGTCACCCTGTGAGATGTGCTGGGTTGGGTCGGGTGGGGAGCGGACCAGGGGCTGGCCCTTGGTACTCCCGGCAACCCAGCATGCACCATAGGTGCACCCCAGTAGAGAAACTACCCGTGGGCACCAGCCATACTGTGACCCGAACCCCAAGGGTCACTGGCGCGTTGACCTCCATGAAGGGAAAAACCTGGCCAAGTCGGAGGGAGGTCAGGTCCGACTTGGGTGTCAGTCCCGCTCGCAGACGAGCGGGCTGACTGCACGGAACCGCCTGACACGCGCGGGCCTCCCCCAGCAGGGGAGACCGGCCGGATAGCGGGAAGACCTGCAGAGCAGGTTGCCACGTGCCCCGAATCCCCTCCCGTGGGGAGACTGGGGTGGCTTGGCCCGGGGTGGGCAAAGTAGAGATCCCCCCCGGAACCAACTTTTTCTCCCCCACCAAAAGGAGGTGGGGGAGGGGGGTCGACAGAGAAGGGAGGAGGGGGAACAACAATGGGGCCTGTGAGGGCCGTCTCCGAGTGGGGACCCGGGTAATGGCCGTGCGCGGCCTCCCCTTGGGAGTTCGCGCCTAGCTGCGAGTCCCCACAGCCAGGAGAGGACTTGCCATTCCCGCCTCTCCCTGCCTCGCGCTGGGACACCTCGGGAGGCGACGCTCGTACCTCTTTCCCCACGGTCCCCTTCATGACCGTTTTACTGGTACGAAAGTCGCCTCCGCGATCAGCGTCTAACGATGCATCGCCGCGGTCCGTATCGGGAGGAATCATGAGCTCCGGGCCTGGGAGAGTCTCTTGCCGAGTCTCAATCCCAGCGTCATGATCCCTGCCTTCGTGGTATGGCACACGAGGCATGGAACCCGCGCTTAGGCACCCAGTGAAAATCCGACCCCCAACAGAGAAAGGAAAGACAGGATCGACTTAGAGGCAGAAAAAAACGAACGAATCGAGGGTGCCGAGTCGAATCGAGTACACAGAATGTTAGAATACAATAAACACAAGCCGCATGCAACAAAATAAGGCCAAAAGGATACGCTTAATAGCCGAAAAAAGCGTAAGACGAGACAGAGCGTAAACCTGACAAGATGGCGTGGAGAGCCTTGGCCAAAGGAAATGATTCAGCGCTTATAGCTTTTAGAGGCGTTTGATTGGCTGAGAGCGGGCGGGCCCATCTTTTCACTGTTAGCCGCGCGAAATTTGGCCAAGCAGAGCAAACCAATAGGCCTAGTTTGCATCAGTTTGACATGGTACAGTATATGACACCAAACATGGCATCCAAATGATACCTAATGCTGTAGAAATCTTCTTATTGCTTTTTGCAGATGACGTGATATTGGTGTCAAGCACCCCTATAGGCCTGCAGAATCAACTGAATGTTTTAAATCATGAAGCTGATCGCTTAGGTCTTACAGTTAATTTAGCTAAAACAAACATTGTAGTGTTTCGCATGGGTGGATATTTGTCGTCAAGTGAAAAGTGGCTGTATGGTAACACTGAAGTGAAAGTTACAAATGTATACAAATACTTAGGGTTGACATTCATGACTAAACTCTGCCTCACTACTTCCCTTGACGAACCGTGCAGGAAGAGTAAAAGAGGAGTAATAGAAATCCTCAACGCCATGAAACGCCTTGGTTCTATCAGTCCTGCTCTGTTCTGGAAACTATTTGACAGCCAAATAGAACCCATACTTACGTATGCCTCTGAAGTTTGGGGTCTAGAACCTGGACCTATTAGCCAGATAGAAAAGGTGCATACATTTTCAATTAAATGGTTTCTAAACATGCCTATGCACTCATCAAATAAGCTGTTGTATGGGGAGACAGGCAGGTATCCTCTTTTTTATTAGAACTGCAGTGAAATGTGTTAAATATTGGCTCAGACTAATAAAACTGCCTTTAACTAGAATTAGCAGACAAACATATGAAATGCTCCATTTACAAAATGAACTAGGAAAAAGTAACTGGGTATCGAAAATACAGAAAATTCTGAACGACAATGGTTTTGGCATAGTATGGTTATGCCAAGGTGTAGGGTATGAAAATAACTTCATAGCAGTTTTCAAAGATAGACTGATTTCTTGTTACAAACAAAACTGGCATTCAGAAATAGAACACAATGAAAAGTACAGCTGGCACTACTCGTTTAAAGATACATTTGGCGCAGAAAAATACTTGTCATTTATTACCACCAAGAAATTCCAAGATACCCTTACACGATTCCGCCTTAGAGCATGCGGACTGAGGAGCCATAAGGTATGGTGTCTAACTGAGGCTGAGGCAAACAGCACTTGCCCAATGTGCGGCTCCGAAAAAGAAGACGAAATTCACGTTTTATTCCACTGTCCTGCATATGCACACATCCGAAACAGATATCCATTCAACATAGAATCAAGTCCCGTTGATGACTTGACTCGCATGCAACACGTGCTAAAAAACAAGAACGAAGTGATGGTAACAGCTATGTCAAAATTTCTTACCGTAGCACTTAACTGTAGGCAGAAAGCACTAGAAAATGGGCAGACGGTATAAAGAATCAAGTAAAAGGTACGTAATTATATACAGATGACCCCTAATGCTAATGAATAAACGGATTCACTAATTATTATATAAGCAAATGAATTATGACCGTGGATGGTCCACATGTTGTTTGCTCTTTTGTTCTTTTTCCGTACCCTTTTCTTGCGTACAGTTGTTGTGGTGTGTGTTTCGTGGTATTTGCTTAATTAGTTTTTTTTTGTAATCCCCCCTTGTCAAAATGGCTGTAAATGCTTTTGACAATAAATCATCAATCAATCAATCTCTCCCTCTCTCTCTCCACACACCCTCCCACATCCATCCCTCTGTCAGTCTGTGCCCTCCTTTCCAACCCTCATCTGATTTTTTTTTTTTTTTTTTTCAACAACCCCCTTTAGTTTTTTTGTCTTTTTTAGCCCAATTTTCCTCAGTGGTGTTGTCAAACCCTTCACAAAACCTGGGGACAGGTGAAGGGTGAAGAGGTTTTGTGGGTTAGAGTCAGCTTACAAACTTTACTTCCGGTGCCCTGTCACAGGTATACAACTGCAATACTCTCTTTTTCTTTCTAATTTTCTTTGTGGGGGTCTTTGAATGGAAACACTCACAGCCTGTATTCTCACACACTGCCAGCTGTACTTTACACTGTGGTCAGACAGAGGCGGCAGTATGAGAGGTGGAGGCCACACCCTGCAGTTTCCTTTTTCCACACACACACACATACACACACACAGAGGTTTACTCTCTCTCAGTGACAGCACACACACACACACACACACACACACACACACACACACACAACACACACACACACACACACACACACACACACACACACAAACACACACACACACTGCACAAAAGCTCAGCTCCTTAGAAGCTTTGTAAAGTGTTCTTTCCACTTTCCACACACCAGACAGCTCTATTAGCAGCACAAGCTGAATTTCAGCCTGCCAAGGACAACGAAAGCACAGTTAAACCATATCCCTTCCCTATCCCTCCACATCCCAAACCCCTCCCTGGCTGCCCCCCTGCTCCTTATCCCTTGATTCTTCCCAGCTCCCATCACCCACACTCATCCTCTCTGATTCTGAGTGACTTGAAAGAACAAAACCCACAAATTTGCCAGCTTACAACTTAAACTACGATACAAACACAAAAATCTATCCCAACTAATAAATTCACATACTGAACAGTTACGTAACCATAAAAAAAATGAATGAAACAGTGACAGAAAAATATTATTAAAAAAAACAAATAGAACTTAAAAGACAAGGATCTAGACAAGACCCTGTAAAATAACTGTAACAATTTTCCAATTCCTCTTATCTCTTGCAACCTCCTCTAACATCCCTGCCAATACTGAGTTGTAAGAAAAGCAAACTTTCATCCAATGCCAGAGAAACTGCTGATGGATAAGAATCATGACTATACTGTATACATGACATTAACATAAAAATCCATGCGGTAAACCGATCTAGATACACACAGAATGATAGAAAACCTTTAAGACATAAAGCAAAAAAGACAAGAAGAAGAACAAGGGGCAAGGGAAGAAGGGATAAAAGAAGGTGAAAACAAAGAATGAAATAAGGGGAGAAAAAAAACAAAAACAGAAATAGTCAAAAGAAAGAAATATAAACCTGAGAAAAGGATGATGCAACAGAAAAGAAAGAAATGAAAGAAATAAAAACAACAATAAAACAACAGCCACCCCCCAAAAACAATGGCACACAAAAGAGAAACACACAAAGAAAAGACTAATGTTCTGAATTAGTGGAGCTGGGGGCAGACACGAATAAACCAGTGAAGAATACAATGAGAGGAACCTAAAAAAAATGATGGGGGGGAGTTCTACAGCTTAAAGCTTCGGGAGAAAAAACAACAACATCCTATCACCAAGCAAATCCTACAACCCTTTAAAAGCAGAACTGGAAGTGCTTTTAACTGTCAGTTATTTATGATTGCAGCCATACAAAGGAGACATGCCTGAGTAAAGAAAGCAACTTTTATAATTAACAGGGGTGGGTTTGTTTGTTTTTTTAGAAAAGAGCAGAATTTAAAAGAAAGCTCTCTCTCTGACCTTCTTCTCCCACCCACCCACCCACCCCTCTCTCTCTCTCTCTCTCGCTCTCTCTCTCTCTCTCTCCCACACACACATATCTATGCACATATTTGCAACTTCATGATGTAAATGGTCTTCCTCTGTATATCACTATATGTATACATGTACTATAGCTGATGAGAACATATCTAGATAAATGAATATACATTATGTATCAACTAAGAAATAAAAATGAGTAAACTGTTAAAAATAAAAAAAATAAATTTAAAAAATTTATACATGTAAAAAAAATAAAAATAAAAAAAGAGGTGAGAAATCAGTTCTGTGGGATGGGAAAAGCCAAAATTCATAACACTGCCAGTGGATTTGTACTTCAGCAACAAAAACTCCCCTCATCCTAACCCCTGCCCTCCCTCTTCCCAAAGTACTGTGGTCCTCCTGACAACTGACATGAGTTTCAAGTGTAACCCTCCATAGTTCCCTTTCCCATTACATCTCTGCTTGCTCACTTGCCCTTTCATCCCTCCCCTCCTCCCCTCTCCCCTCCCCTCCCACTGAATCCCTCACCCAGTCTTGCTACAATACACTTGCTTCATCCTCCATCATACAGATAGCCCATTCTCCTATGCAAGGCAAAACCCAGCTCAACCAGCCAGACTGACACATTTTAATAGCCAGTTTTATACGCCATGTATGCATCATGATCATGATGTAATATGCAAAACAAAACAAAAAAAATGAAAAGGAAAAAAAAGGATGCCCTATCTTAATTCTATAAAAAAATAAAAATAAAAAATAAAAATAAAATTATACATTTTGTGTAAATAAGACAAGGTTATGTTGGACATCCATTTCTACAACTACAAGGCACACACTTTGTTCCTAGTTTTACCTGTGGCAAAACAAAAAAAATCGTAATTCATATCTGTGGCATTTACTGAGTCCACTGACCATAAAATCTTTTTGCCCAATATCATGTAATGATTTTTAAACTGTAACTGACTCAAAAGGACAAAGTCTATAACAGAGAAAATTTCACACAGTGCACACCCTGGAACTTTCTCAGGTGGCAGACTGATGAACACAGACATGCATATATACAACGAGAATAGGTGAAAAGAAACAGGAATGGGCAAAGGGAGGGAGACAGAGAGAGAACGGTGGGAGGAAAGAGAGAGTGCATCAAATCCAGATTTATCAAATTGGCTGCTCAACCTTTCAATGAGGTGTAAACAAAAAGAAAAAGGGCACAACTTTTCAAGCACTATTTTGTCATGTGAGGCAAAATATTTCTTGTATCTTGCATTAAAATTTTTAATAACCTGAAAAATATTGCAAAAAATCTTGCATGTGCAAAGTTTTGCACAATCTTTACAGTGCTGAAATAGCTGAAATAAAAATGTTTGCACAACACTGTATCATCCTGTGTGGGCCCAGTTCCTAACACCAAAATTCTTACCAACATTTTTCAAAAAGTGGACAAATTGAGTAAATTCTCACATTTAGTTTCATGCGTTATCTCAGAATGCTAATTCATTTGTTGTTTAAATGGAATCAATAAAAACTGCAACTCACAATAAAAAAAAATATTTATAATGTTTTTTTTATTGTTTTTTAAGGCAGAGGTGAATTCTAAATCTAAAGGGAAATAACTCTCCATGGTATTTTTCTAAACTTTTAGTTCTAAGGGGCACAACTCTGTCAAACAGTGACAGATGAGAATTTTCTGACTTCATGGATTGAACATGTTGGATTAAGAGAAACATTTTTTTTATGTTCAAAGTTTAAATAAAATGCATCAAAGGTTCAGTGAAAAGTTATGATGACACTTGAGGTGTCATGGACAGACAGATTCACAGACAAACATGCCATGAACCAAAATACATCATCCTGCTTTCTTTATGGCTCTAAAAAATTATTCATCAATAAACTTCACTGTCCATGCTGCACACGTTTACACCAGAAAGACTGTAATGTGTGTGTGTGTGTGTGTGTGTGTGTATGCACGTGTGCCGCAGGCTATTTTTCATGTGTCCGTCAACTCATCCCTTTTCTCTCACTCAGCGAGGACGTGCCAATCTTCACGCATGCAGTGCACAGGTACAAAAGTGTGAACATGGGTGCACATAAGTTTCAGATCAAAACATCAACAGTCCAAAATATGGGCATTTCCTGACTAACGCCCAATGCCAAAGGAGTGATGGCCTTGTGGAAAGTGTGGGTCACAAGCCCAGGCTTTTGTTATAAAAAGACAGGGATCAGGTCCTTCTCATAACAATTCAAAAGACAGAGATATCACACACACACACACATACACACACAAACACACACACACACACACACATGTATAGACACAAAGGCACACACACACACACACACACACAAACAGAGGAACAGACACAGAGTTTAGTTATCATTACATGGTGAACATTCTCATCTAACTCTGAGGAAAATCAATTACCAAAAAAACAGAAAGATCATGGAAATGAGAAAACGCACACATGCTGAACTTAACAGTTTATCTCACACAGTCACCAATCAATGACCAGAAAAAATAGGATGGAAAAAAAAAGCACACACATGCCATTGCACTTACACTCACACTCACACACACACACACTCTCTCACCACACACAGACAGATACTGGGTCCCACAGCCACCACCATCAGCCGAGTGCAGACTCACCTGGCCACTTGCGCTCTTCCAGGACTGTGCACACTTTGAGGAAACTGATGGCCAGGCGCATCACAGACGCCTTGTCCAGCTGGGAGGTGACCGAGGCAGGCAAGGGCAGGCTGTCAGCAAGCTCAAAGAACACTTCAGACTCCTTGCTGCGGCGACAGCGCGCCGCATCCCTGGACTTTTCCTTGCGTTTTTCTGAGTTTCTGCAACAAAGCAGGGTTGAGGAAGTTGTAACTTTTTTTTTTTTAACATAAAGCTTTATCTTTTTTATTTATGTTGTTATTACTTGTTCAGATGGGGGGTATTTATAATTAACAGACAGATCATTAATCGATAGAAAATTCTATAGACAGATAGATCATAGGTAGGTAGGTAGATAGATAGACAGATCCAAGATTTCCATGAAAAAGTATTCTGATTGTTTGTCAACATTAATGACTGATGTCAAAAAAGCTAAATAATAATTACAATAGAATGACAGTGATACCAAAACTGTCTTGTTAAGATACACAGACTTGTTTTGAGACAAGATGTTCATCATCTGTAAGTAAAAACATGAAGTGCTGAACAGGAAAGAACTTCAAAACATTTGGGAGGAGACAAGCCAGGGAGTATTTATGTGCTCAAGTGAATTTAATCAGCCTAAAATAGCTGTCCGCCTCTGGGTAAACATATCCTGCTTCCTTATCAATACCCTGTTTTACCGCTTCCTCATTACACCCTTTTGTCTGCTCTCAATAATGTCTTTTAAAAAAATTTGTTTTAAGAAGTCTGAAGTGCACACAAACAATTTTATGATGCATCATTTATTCAGCAGCCCATGCATCCTCAGAGAAGAGCATCAAATAAGTGAATAAATTCAATAACATAATTATCAATATATGGTCTTTACTCATGGTTAAAAATCAATCTTTTTCAGAGCTCTGGTATATGTTGTCCTTAAAAAATAAAATAATAAAATTTGGGGTGGGGGTGGGGGGCGTGATAAATTAAAAATATGTCAAATAAGGTTCCAGTGTTGTGGGTGGAATGGGTGTGTCAATGTACATGTGAATCCCCACCGCCACCCCCCCCCCCCCCCCCCCCATATATATATATATGCACTTGAAACTTAGCACACCCACAGGTGAATAAAAATTGCTAAATCTATGTTCTGTGTGATTGACTAAAATCAAAAATTGAAGTTGTAACAGTTGTGAATAAAGTTCTTGGAGAGATTCCACATGTACTTCCAAGCCCAAGACTGGAAACAGCTCTAATACAAACTTTTGTCAGTGAGAAGTTCTACTTTAAAAAAATAATAAAATTTATTTTAAAAAAATTTAAAGCTCGACTTGATTAAAAAAAAAAAAAAACTACCGTAAAAGCAAAACACAAAAATTATTGCTTGTACGCAGTGTGTAACTGAATGGATTTAGGTCATACATGCATACTATGCAGATTTTATGTTGCAATACTTAAAGTAAAAGTCTACATCAAGTGAGAGCATATTATCATTACAAAAGTACCTCAGGTTAACATTTAATACCTAAGAATCCTTCTGTCCTTTTTCCCCCACCGCTCCAACACACAAACACACATAAGCACACGAAGGCAAACACAGAAACATACACACACTGATGAATGTCAGTCAATGTTTTCAGTCTGTTCATTAAAAAATATACTGACCAAATAACAACAGTATTTAAAATCTGAAATCAGGGCATACGCACATTAATTTAACTTTTAAGTGCACAATGACATACACACACACACACACTCACGCACACACACACACACACACACACTAATATCTAATATCACTGATAGTGAAAAGACGGTAAACTAAAGAACGAACACAAACACACACACACACACACACAATCACAATGAGTATGATCTTTTTTGTTGTTGTTTTTGTAGTAGTTGATAAATGACTCAGTGAACTGTGAAGCTGCCTGTTCCACACTCAGGCCAAAAAGCTTTCAGGGGCCTAATTATTTCGCAATTTCCCCAGAGAAAGAAAAGAGTTAAAAAGTCCCCAACAACTGAAGAAGTCCAGGCACCTCTGACTGTGGAATTATTATATCAGCAAGGTCATGGGTGAAGAGATAGGTTATCTTCACCCCAACTGACCTTTGCCCCATGCTGTCTGAGCCTCTGTTGTCCCTGGGTGACCTATTGCTAAAGTGGTAGAAATACATGTAACATTGACCAAAGCTTCAGTTCATTCACACTAAAACTGTCCTCAGCATTCCAGGTGCCAGCATTTATTTATATTTGTGTATGTTATGTCTTTGTTTTGTTCACATCAGTGTGAATCAGTAGGGTGAGGAGGTGGGATGGGTGAGTGTAACAGACAAGTGGAGAAAAAGGGGGGGGCAGAGGGGGGGGGGGGGAATTGAATAGAACAGTTGACACACCTGTAGAAGTGGAAACATCTAACTGTGTGTGTGTGTGTGTGTGTGTGTGTGTGTGTGTGTGCGTGCGTGCGTGCGTATGTGTGTGCGTGGGTGTGTATGTGTGCTCATGAATTTTTAAGTTATAGACTTATTGATGAAAACTATTTTTATGTAATCCAAATAAAACAGAAGGGAACGATTCAATCTCATAAAATAAAAAAAAATTAACAGTTCAATCCCAAAACAAACTTATGCATTTTGAACACCATTTGAAACTTATTTTACACACACACACACACACACACACACACACACACACACACACATTATATATAATATATATATATATCCTTTGGCAAATCCCTCAGTAGAATCAATTAATGTTGGGCAGACAAATGCCTGTTATTTTTTCCCTTCCACTTCTAGCAGGTGGGCCCTTATGCTACCACCACTATCAGTGTCACTATCAGTGGGCCACTTACTGTTAACCTCCAGAACCCACACAGCACTTAGCAAGTACCTGAGTGCCCATTTCATGGCAGCCACCATTTTGGTCAGACATCCTCTTCAGGCTCTTGACTTACAAGTTAGGGAAGGAAAGAAAGAGGGGTTCCCTTTTTCCAGAATGATTATTTTAAAGAAACAGCTCAACCTGGTCGTAGTTCATCATAATTGGTCAAAATTTCAATCACAGCATGTCAATCAATGAAGACAAACATAATTTATTCCTGTGAGTGTGTGTGTGTGTGTGTGTGTGTGTCTGTGTGTGTGTGTGTGTGCCCGCACAGAGATTATATGCATGCACAAACTGTGCATAAGTAATTCACTGTTTTGTAACCTAAATTGTTGCTTTATCAGTGAGTGAGTAACCTACATGCAGGAGGAAATTTTTTTTTTAATCCAATGTTATTTACTCTCCTCATATTTAGGGAGTACCTAGAACCTGATAGACAACTAGGCGACACAGGCGGTAACTGGATTAGATCACATACACCTTGATTCTGCACAAGAAAAGCTCAAATCAAAGTCTTATGCTGTGATTCTGGGCCATGCATGAGTCACGCTAGCCCATGTGTGTGTGTGCCCCCACCCTTTTTTTTCATTTTTTTTTTCAGGCAATATTGCTAAAGTAGCAGCAGGACACCATCCTGCATGTCATGCACAACATTGCGCTTTACAAAGGTTCAGTTTCACTATAAGTTCCCATAATAAAGGGAAGTTTCGCTTTCATTTTATATGCTCCCATATAATATCTGTAGGGGAGTTTCATTACATATGCTTCCATAACATTGTGGAGTGCATTTTCGTCTAGATCTGTTTTATGGTCTGTCTTCATGTCTGTATATAATGGACCAGACTGCACACACACACATTATTCAACCAATCAAACTGACATTTAAGACTGTCCATTTGCACCGTCTTTTAATTTTTCTGGCAAGTTCAGAGTGGATCTTTTGGGCCTTGTTGAACTCTTTTAAAAAAATTACTATAACTATTTTTTTTTTTCACAATGCACCAATCTGCTTACTTTGACTCTTGACATTTATCTTAGAATTGAACGAAAGTGAACGTTTTGTAATAGAAATTCTGGCTTTTAAATTTAAAACCCTTTTTATAATAATCATCTGAATTATCAATTAGACTGTGCATATCAATAGATACTTTTGTTTGGTGCCAATTCCAGCAGCTTCCTTTTATCACTCCCTTCATTCCCAGATCAAGAGCAGCTTTTGCACTATCAGTTTTTGTCACTGTTCTGATTATAAGATATTCAATTCAAATTCCATTTCATGTCAATACAACTTGGATTGTAAGTTGTGTAACAGTCAGAGTGCAATGGGCAGGGCACTATTACCAATATCACAAAGTATGAGCAATCACTTGAATCAGTTATGTATAATCAGATCTTATATGATCTTCATTGCCGAAGCTCTGACTGCTGCAAATTGCAAAATGGTCTGACTGCTGCAAATTGCAAAATGGTTAAGTTTCAAATTCAGCTGGAGTCAAGGAGTCCTTTGTTGTTTTTTGTATTGTGTGTTTTGTTTTTTCCTTGATTTCTGTATGCATTTGTGTGTGTGTGTGTGTCTGTGTGTCTGTGTGTGTGTGTGTGTGTGTGTGTGTGTGTGTGTGTGTGTGGAGAGAGAGAGAGAGAGAAAGGCAGAGAGAGAGAGGGAAACCAACAGAGCACTTGTACGTACATATTGTGTGAAGATCAAGATAAACTCATACACGGTCATAGCAAATGGCAAGCTGGACTATAAATCATGCTTGGTTGCATAAATTTCAACTTTCCAAGCTCTGTGTATAAATGAAACTATGGTTGGTGCGATATAATACTGACGACAGGGTCTTCAAACTCAATACTCCTCTCTCATGTTTTGGACAAAATGTCAATGATTCTAACTGGGGTCAAAAGAGAGCATTCGTGCCTAAATTAGTAAGTACGGAAAGTACTGGCCTTTTTCTTTCTTCTCCAGTGACTGAAAAATACTTGTAATTTTTTGTTGTATGCAAGTCTGCAATTAAGGTAACAGAGCGGTGAAATACAACTTGATACTGGTGAAGGTCTGTACTTCATGTAAAGTATCCTCGTCCTGGTCTGAACTGTCTTTTTCGGTCTCGGTCTCGGTCTCTCTCTATCTCTCTCAGTCCCAAATAATCCAGGTAATGGATCTGACACAAGGAGGTCTCTGTGAAGGCCAGCTGTCCTTTAATCAGATCACCAGTGATGCCACCACTGACGCCATCAGTTCTGGCAGCAGACAGTTGCCAAGGGAACGGGTAATGGAACAATCTATGCCATTCATGCACTCCTATCAAAGCCTTCCTGTAAGGAACCCAAGTCTCTGTTGTTATCATATAAATTCATAACTTTTTTATTTTAATAATAATAATAATCATAAAGCATATTTACAAAGATACTCTTTCTCATTCTCTCCAACATAATTATTACACATGAAACACACAAAAAAGCACAGAAAAATTACAGACACAAAGGTCCAACAGGACCAGTCACCTCTCTCTCTCTCTCTCTCTCTCTCTCTCTCTCACATCTCTCATTCTCAAAATATTTTTCATGCATACACATATATATATATAATACATGTGTACAAACTAACAAAGCCAGACTCTCTTCTTGTCATAAAAAACACACACACACACAAAGTGACATACATACACACACACACACACACACACACACACACACACACACACACACACACACACACACACTCAGTGACACTACTGCTGTAACAGTTCTGTTGATTTACAATTTAATCAATAAAACAAGACTGCTGATACTGATACTGATACTGATACTGCTGACTTTCAAATGAATCCCATCAAATCTCTCTCTGGAAAGACAATATTTTTCCATCAGTTCTGTGATGACCTGTCATTATTACACTAGTATACATTTTCCTTTTCTGTTATTTCATTTCTTATGGATACATTTAATGCAGGTGCTTAGCCTTACACATGACATATTTCACAGTGTCGACCTTATCTGTTCTTGGGATTGAACTGACTTTCATTCTTAATATAGCATTATCAATACTGAATTATGAATGCTAACACTAAATAGCTTTGAAACTTTGAACTGGATGTAATGAAAGGTTTTTACTACTTATGTCTCATGTTCATGGATTCAAAAAGCCTGATGATGGGAATTAACACTAATGTCTCTGTAATTTCTCTTTAGAGAAAAAAAAGAAAAAAGAAGTATTCTGTATTCTAGATGCCGTCAGTTATAAACTTCAAACAAATTACTCACGACAGGATTTGGGGGAGTCACGGGTGAATGCACAAGATGAAATAACTTTTGACATTTTTAAGTCACTGTGAATGTGATGGAGGGTGGGGGCTGAAAACCAAATATCTGGCTTCAACACAAAATACTTTATTATAAATAGAGCTCAAACTGTCAAAGATTTCTACTGCATAGTTCCAAGCACTCACTCAAACATTTTTCTACATACAATTCAAGCCTACAAAATATCAGTCATTCTCTGTGACACTTGCTTCAGTTGCTTTGGAGAATGCTTTACTGAGAAGAAAAACAACACTGATAACTAAAAATGCAAAGATGATAGATCTATCAAACGGCAGTAAAGACTAAAGTTCACTTCAACAATGTCATAGTATGGCATTTTGCATGTGAACTTTAATAAAATCTTTTTAATAAAAGGGAAGATCTTGAAAGTTTTTACTTTACTTTACTTACTTTACTTTACTGTGTCAGCGGTGTAGGTCCCTGTAGACCTGTACGCTGGTCTGGGTATTTACCACACTGCATGCATGGTTGGAGGCTAAGGGCAGTTATTCCTGGCATTTCGGGTGATAGACGGATGGTTCGTTTCTCCAGTGGTTGTCTAGCCTGTTCTTAAAAGTATTGACTGTTTGTGCAGTGACTACCTCATCTGGGAGACTGTTCCATGTTGAAATGATTCTGTTTGAGAAGTAGTTTGCCCTAAGGTTGAGTCTACTGCATGTCTTCTTCAGTTTGAGTGAATGCCCTCTGAGTTGTCTCTGCTGATTGTCTGCTTTTGTCAGGGGTGGCCTATCAGTCTTGTACATTTTGTGAATGTATTTGAAGCCTTCAATCATGTCCCCCCGCAATCTTCTGTGTTCCAGTGTGGGCAGTTTGAGGGTTCTCAGTCTCTCTGGGTAGGGCTTGTCTTTGAGCTTGGCCAGTAGCTTGGTTGCTCGTCTCTGAACGTCCTCTATCTCGCTGCAGAGGCCTTTCTGGTGTGGCTGCCAGACAGCGTGACCATATTCTAGGATTGGTCTGACCAGGCTCTTGAACAGCAGAATGAAGGTATTTTCTGTGAGATGGCTGAAAGTTCTTCTTATGATTCCCACCATTCTGTTGGCCCTGGCAGTTGCTTGTTCGACATGTCTCCTGAAGGTTAGTTTGTTGTCTATGGTCACCCCTAGGTCCCTTTCTGTCTCGGTTTCTGCCAGTGTGAGATGGTTAGTGGTGCCGTCCTTGTTTGTGTCCCTCATCTGGTACTTAGCGTTAGATTTCTGGTTGCCCAGCTTCATGACACAGCACTTCTGTGGATGGAACCTGAGGAGCCAGGTGTTGGACCATTCCTCTAACTTATGCAGGTCCTGTTGTAGCTGGTCTGTTAAGCCTGGGGTATCGCTTCGTACGTACATCTTTGTATCGTCCGCAAACATTTTCGCAGGAGACCTTGTAATGCTTGGCAAGTCGTTAATAAAAATAACGAAGAGAAACGGACCAAGTATGCTGCCCTGCGGGATTCCACTGCACACGTCAGCTTCTTTAGATAGGCAACCATTGATGTGGACCCTCTGCTTTCTCTGGCTCAGGAACGCCTCAATCCACTGGAGTACTCTCCCTTTGATTCCATGGGCCTCGACTTTCTGGAGCAGGCGTCGATGGGGGACGGTGTCAAAAGCCTTTTGGAAGTCCATGTAAATCGCATCAATGCATCCGCCGTCATCTAGTATCTTTGTCCACTCGTCCAGGACTTCTAGCAGCTGTGTCGTACAGGATCTACCACTAACAAACCCGTGTTGGTCCATGGAGATGAGGTTGGAGTCCTCCAGATGCTTGACTGTGTGTCTGCGGATGATTTTTTCCATACATTTGCAGAGAATACATGTGAGACTTACTGGACGGTAGTTGCATGCTTCCGCATGGCTTCCCTTTTTGTAGATGGGCGTGATTGTGGCACGGCGCCAATCCTGTGGGATGTTCCCCTCTTCTAGAGACCTTCTGAAGAGTTTCGTAACAGGGTATGACAGGAGGTCTGCTACTTGCGTCAGGATGACAGGGCTGATCTGGTCTGGACCTGGTGCCTTGCTAGTATGTAGACCTGTTAGTATCTTCCTCACTTCCTCTTCTGAAATGTCTATATCTGATAGTTCTTCCAGGTAACTGTAGGTTGGGGGGGATGGGAGTGGTCCAACATCTTCCTCTGTGAATACACTATGGAAAAATGAGTTCAGGACTTCTGTTTTCTCCTGGTCTGTTTTCGTTTTTGTCCCATCTTCCTTTTTGATGTCTGATATTCCTGATTTGGATGTTGTCTTGCTTTTAATGAAATTCCAGAATGCTTTTGGATTGTTCTTTGCTTCCTTAGCAATGGCTTCTTCTTGTTTTGATTTGGATTTTTTACATTTCTTTTTTGCTTGGTTTCGAGCCCTGATGTAAGCTTTGTGATCAGTGTCGCTTTTGCTTTTTCTCCATTGCCTGAACATTTTATGCTTTTCCTTCACTGCCTCCTTTGCCTCTTCATCTATCCATCCTTTTCCTTTTGTTATTCCACACAGAGCACAAAGTGACTAACACAATGTTGATGTGTATGCATGTGGGTGTGCACGTGTGTGGGTGTGAAAAATTCAAATAAACATAATCAAATTCATATCAAGTTAAATTTAAACTAATAAATTCCTGAAGAGTATCATGGGCACTATCCCTTACTGTCAAGCATACTCTGTCACTGACACTTACAATTTTGAAACAACCATTAGATTTGACAGCCAGTCAGTCACTTGACTTAATGGTTGATCATAAAAATGGTCATGCTAAAAGGGCTTTGGTAATTTCTTTTATTATCCTGCAAAACAGTTGCGACTGCAGTTTGAAACATAGAAAAATACAATATTTGATATTATCATTACTACTGTTGCTCTGCAGATGAACATTATGAAAAAAAAAAAAATCAAAACTTGTACTTGCACTGAGACAGGAAACAAAACAAGGTATGTTTACACAATGGCACCATCACTAGTATCAGTATTGAACTGTGGTGGAATACGGTGGCAATTAACTTTTTTCCTGCTGGTCTCCTTGACTGAGAGAAATATCAAAATTCATATGTATTTTCCGTGTTCATCATGATACAGCAAATATTAGCACACATCTACACACACACACACACACACACACGCACACACACATGCATATACCAAGTACAAAGTACAAATTCAATTGCAAATTTGGGGTGTGTGGATTGACCTGAGGGGGGTGCCAGGTGCAGGAATAATGGGTTCATTGTTTTTCCTGACCTATTAATTTTGAAAATGACCCACTGATTTTTAGTTCAACCAATCCAGTGACACATGGTATTTAAACTTAACCTAAACACATTTGGAAGAGTTAAGCATTTGACTGTTTCTTGAATAAAGCTGTTATTTGTTTCTGTCTCTGTGTATTTGTGGGTGGATGGCACTGTGAACACACAACCTAAACATGTCCAAGTGTGGATTTTATCGTTTGTTTACTCATTTTCCAAAACAAAGATTGTCTGTTTTTCTTTCAAACTAATTCCAGTTGTATTATGTGGTTTTCTATTTAATTTTCTGTTTGTTGTCGTTGTTGTTGTTTTGGGGTTTTTTTGGTTGTAGTTTTCTTGTTTGTTGTTTTTTGTATGACTGAATGCTGAGTCCAGATGGTACCAACTGCATTAAAGAATATATATATATTATATATATATATACATATATACATATATATATATATATATATCTGTGTGTGTGTCCATGACCTACATTATGTTTACCGATAATTATTACTATCCTATATTTTTCAATTGATGCCTTATTCTCGCTGGACATAAATAAAAACACGAGCACGTAAAAAAAAAGTATGAGTCTAACATGCACACGAGAAATTAATAAATAACTAGAGATACTAAAAAAAAAAAAGAAAATTATAACTAAGCCGTAAACGAAAGAGTTATTTGACTCTGCGCAGATCTGACATAGATAAAGAATGAACGACTGGAACGGAAACTGGAGAGGATAAATAAACAAAAAACAAAACCCAAAAAATGCAAGACTGGATAAAAGTACGAAAATAACAGCATTAAAAAAAAAAAGGAACAAAGACTTGCATCAGCAAGAACAAGTTCAGTGCTCGACCTAACGAGGTCAAAGTCTCCTGACAACTTGACACGAAGTTCCACGAACCCCGCGTTTTGTTCTACGTTAAAACGGGCAATATCGATACATGTCCTTGAAACGAATCATATCTCTCTCTTTTTCCCCTTTACTATTGACACAAAAAGATTTTTTTTTAAATCGAGTCACACGCTTTAGCTGACTAGTGAGGCTCGTCGGCTCTCTCAAGAAGTCGTCTGCTTCCTCGATTCGATTTTTATTCTGAGCTGTCTCGGTATTCCCTCGGCATTGTTACCTGATGTACAGACAATGACAGAAAAATTGCTTACCTTCTTTTGTCCTTCATATCAAAAACAATGTTCGCAATCTTTTTGTAGTTATTACTCCTTGGAAATC
>NC_134879.1:6524809-6687309 GCF_041734735.1 Babylonia areolata
GGTGTTGCTACTGATACTGATACTGATGCTCTCCCTGGGGAGAGCAGCCCGAATTTCACACATAGAAATCTGTTGTGATAAAAAGAAATACAAATACAGATACAAAAATACATATATGGATTTGTCCGAACACAGTGACGCCTCCTTGAGAAACTGAAACTGACACAGAAACGGTTAGGCCGCGGCGTTGCCGAAACTTCTGATCCAGTGTTCACCAGTGATCAGGGTTCGAGACCACGCATGGTGTTGCATCCCGCTTGAGAAAGGCACTTTATTCCGTTGTTCTCTCTCTCTCTCTCTCACACAGACACAGACACACACAGACACACACACACACACACACACACACACACACACACACACACACACACACAGATAGAGAGGCGTAAACTGATGGGTACCTGAATTCGGTCATGGAAGGTTAAGACAACGGAAGGAATGGATTAGGCCCCGCCTTCCTATGCCGAGCCCAAGAGCGAGACACAGTGGATATGAATCCAATGCCCACTGAGATGGCCATGAAGAAAGCATGGGACCTTGTAACCTTTTCAACAGTTCATTTAACTGAGTTGTCGCGTGACCAGTTGGCTGCGCGGTCGACTGCCGCCTGGTTGACTGGTTGGTCAGTTGCTGGGTGGGATCTCCGGTGGGCTGATTGGTTCATGGGTGACGGGAGCAATAGCCGAGTGGTTAAAACGTTGGACTTTCAATCCGGCTGAGGGTCCTGGGTTCGCATCTCGGTAACGGCGCTTGGTGGGTAAAGGGTGGAGATTTTTCCGATCTCCGAGTTCCACATATGAGCATACATATGAGTATACATACACAAGCAGAAGATCAAGTACGCACGTTAAAGATCCTGTATTCCATGTCAGCATTCGGTGGGTTATGGAAACAAGAACATACCCAGCATGCACAATCCAGAAAACGGAGTATGGCTGCCTACATGGCGGGGTAAAAACGGTCATACACGTAAAAGCCCACTCGTGTATAAACGAGTGAACTGACGTGGGAGTTGCAGCCCACTGACGAAAGAAGATTGGTTCATTGGTTACAGGCTGAGAGAGTGGGGGGGCGGGGTGGTGGTGGTGGTGGATGCACGGACATTATGTTCGTGGGTGTGGATGGGTGGATGGCGCCGGCATGAGGGGGGCCCGGAGGTTGACTGGGTTGATCAGATGCCGCGGGTTGAATTGGTTGGCTGCTGTGCGTGGGTGGTTGGTTTCTTCATGACCATCGGTTGTTTCTGCCTTCCTGTTTTTCTGATTTTTTTTCTCCCTCGTTGGTCCGCGGGCGAAGGCAAACGTGTGTGCGTGTATGAGTGTGTGTGTGTGTGTGTGTGTGTGTGTGTGTGTGTGTGTGTGAGCCTATAGTGTGTTTGTGTGCGTGCGCGCGCTCGTGCGTGTGAGTCTTATTATACTGAGTGTGTGTGTGTCAGTGTATGTGTGTGTGTGTGTGTGTGTGTGTGTGTGTGTGTGTGTGTGTGTGTGTGTGTGTTTGAGTGTCTATTTTGCCGGTGTGTGCGTGTGTGTGTGTGTGTTTATCAAGTTGTGTATGTGCGTATAATGCATATATGCACATCATATATGTGCGTGTGCGCCGCCGGTGTGCGTGTGCGTGTGTGTATGTTTGTGCACGTTTTTGTATTCGTTTGTCGGTGCGGGGTATACCGGCGTGCATATAGACCGTTTTAAAATATGAGATTTCCAATTGGTTTAAAAGTGGTAAGCATTTTCGGTTAATTTATGCTGCATATCATTTCCAAAAGGATTTTGGTGTGCTGAATTCATTTATCAAATTTGCCACGTGAAATCTTGCTTCTTTTCCAAGATGTAATTAGTTATTGAAAATGGCCACCTCGCAGAACAGAAAACTCCTTCAGGCGTTAGTGGACACAAAGTTTAGTGTTTATTTCAAATAATTCTGAACCAAAATTTGAAGAAAAAAAAACAAAAAAAAAACATATAAGCATTTCAAACTTGTATTTCTCTTCGTGATTGTAAGGACTGGATCATCTTTCTATCAAAATGTACCCCGACCCCTCCTCGCGCAAAGAAATGAAATGATGAAAATTAGCATCTATGCCTTTTAGTTTTGACTTGAAATTCTTTGTACGTGTATGTGGGAAATGCAAAAACAGTCAAATCTGAGTTATCTGAATGATAATTACATAAGTAAGTCTTTGACTGACCAAACTAAACAGCAAAGGAATCAAACACAAAGAAGGTGGTAAATATAAAGAAGGTGCCAAATTCGTACTATTTTGTCTGAAGACAGATTCAAATTGCTGCTAGATTTTTTAATCTGTCAATTTTCTTGCAAAACAGTACTTTCTCCTGTGCCAATTTGCTAAATCCAATAAAATCTCTTGATAAAGCAAACGCAGCCAGCAACGTTAAATTAATGGAACAGAGGCCTAACTTTTCACGATTTTCTGGTTCAATTCGTGTAGTTTAGCTTTAGGGTATGTAAATGATAGAGGAACAATGCCTGCTGATAACAAGAGACTATGCTCTTTCAGTTCATGCTTTCAAGTATTGCTGTATCTGCAGACAGAGTCACCAGTGCTGCACTTGCATGCACCAGTACATTGCAGTTTATGCTTTCTACACTGTATGATAGTCAGTCACTACAGTTACTCATTTGACACTGTGTTTTGCTGCAGCTAATGAGATAAATGCAGGTTCCAGGCACTGCTGGAAGAGACGTCAGAATAGGTGCAAATGCGCCATTGTTGATGGTCCATCCCATGGTCTCTGGTTTGGGCAGCACTGGACGTTGTTTGTCAGCTTGGTTCCAGACAAGTGCCTGGTAATGTGCTCGCATGATATGGAACGACAGGGCGTCGTGTGTTGGTGGCAAGGTTTCCAAGGGCTGGACTTGAGCAAACAGAACTGACCTAGGCATCGTCTACGGAAGTAGTGTCCATGTTGTACACTTTACAGATGAAGGCCTCTGCATCAGCACACGCTTGGTGAGACAGTTCACCTCTTCTAAGTGTTGCAAGGAGGTCATGATGCTCTTTGATGACTTTCAAGCAAGATATCTTGGTATGGCCAGCCAGGAACGATGTCGTATCACTTCCAGTAAGTGAATGAAATGCCGGTAAGGCACTGAGGAAACTGTTGTCAGAGGCAAGTTGATCTACAATGGTGTGGATTGGAATGTACTTTCTGTTCTTTGACGTTCTCACTTTCATCCACTTTTGAGCATGGCATTTTGTTGAAGTGGGCGGGGAGAAGGACCAGCACATCCGTATCTCGTGCAGCAACAACAGCGCTTGAAGCTTGGCTCTTCACAATGTGAAGAATAAGCCGAGTGTCAACCTCCTCGTGTTTGGCTTCTAACTCTTCAGTGTTTACATCAGGAGCTGAGAACTCAACCTGTTCTTCATCACTGAAGCCACCAGAAACTACAGTGATCTTGTTTTCAGGTGCCGGAAGGATCAGTTGGCGAGACAAGAAATTAGCCAGGTCAGCTTTGTTCTCTGCAAGGGCAATGAAGCTTTTCCACTTTGGTGGTAGAGGGACTTCTCTCCTTTGGATCTCTCTCCTCACGGGTACTGCATGCTTGCCATGTTTCTGTCTGGTGCCACTCTTGATGGACATTTCATAGTACCTGTCAAACACAACATCAATTCGAGTGAAGACAGCGCCACTCTGAAGAACAGATTGTGTCAGCTAGGTCACCGAAGGTCTTGGCATTTGATGGCTTTCCAGTTGCAATCACAAGTGCTTGGCCATCAATGATGAGTGTGGGTTCTTCTCCAAGGTCAGCTGGTTGAGGGTTTGGGGGCAAGGTGTGTCACCAATCACAGCATCTGTTAGAAGAGATTTCTGACCAGAGCAGAGATTGCCAGTCATTTCTGCAATAGCAGCTGGGGCAGGAAGCAGCTCATGCTGTAGTATGTCTTGCAGATTGACGTCTCTTCCAGCTCTGTATGCCGTGACAAGTCGCTGTAGAAACTTTGTCGGCCTGGATGACTTTCTGTGCACTCATACAGGGTTGCTTTTGTTCCGCTTCGAACAGGGATGCAAATGTCAGGCATTTGTTCCTGTGCAAAGTGTCTCTGAACTGCACTTATTGGTCATTGCAGACAACAAACCTTTCTTCAATGAATTTGATCAGCTGGCCTTGACCCCTTTCCTTGACTCTCAACAAATGTTCAGTGATGTTGCTGGGGATAACGTCCTTTGTTGCAATGTTCTGCAAGTCTGTGGATGCCTCGTCTGTGAAGAGCTTAAAGGTTTGCAAAGTGTTCAGCAGCATATTTTCATCCCTCAGATCAAGCTTCGTTGACTGTTATAACAACATGGTGTTGGCCAAGTTGTCTGGCGATGTGCTTGCATCTCAACACAACTGAGTGAAGCCTATTAAGTTGATGGGCTGGCGCTTGTACATGGCGCTTGGCATGTAACCAACTGTCGTCATCTCAGGTGAAAAACATTGCTGTGACTTTCATTGAAGTGGGTCCATCCTGTCTCAGAACACTCTTCAGTGTTTTGACGTTTCGTAAAGAATGTCGTCATGTCTTTTGCAACGGCTTGACGTACCTGATCACACCTTTCTCTGGGAGCATCAAACCACTCCTATTGAACCACTGTTGTTGGCTGGGCTTTCCCTTCAAGCATTCCAGCAGGCCAGACTTCCTCCATTACTTCTGGAACATCAAGTGTAGTTTGTTTTGGAAGGCTGCATAGCACCCATACCCATGTCGGATTCAGGGCCTCTTTGCCATGCAGCCACTTGTGTTGCATGGAAGCTGTTTTTGCCATCAAGGCTGGCATCGGTTATGTCTATATTGTCACAGGTGAAATGTATAAACCTGTCTGGAACCAGGTTTGGTGGCACCACATCTCCTGTGAGAGGATCCATTCTGGTCAAGGTGCTCTCTGCAAGGCCTGTGTCTTATTGCAAGATGTTTCTGTAGCTGATGACATGCCCTGCTCTGTGGAACAGCTCAACAAGTTCCTTTGATCTGGTTGCCTGGTGGAGTGCACTTCCTAACCCAAGATGTTTTGGTGTCCAGTGTTTTCCTCCAAGGTTATTGTACACGATATCCTGTGCAGTACTCAGAATTCTTGTTTGCATCAGTGCTTCCTTCTGGCTTAGACTTTCACATTCCATGTCATCTTCATCTGGATCGTTTTCTAGCAGAGTTTGGCCGCCAAAGACGAGACAAAGAAACATGAAGAGATTGTCAGGTAGAGAAGAGATCATTTTCTCTTCGTTGACAACAAAGCCTTCATTTGCAGGATGAGAAAGGATATCTGACCGCAGCTTCAGGGCAACATGAACCATTTCAAGAAATTCTTCACTGGCTTGGTATCTTGTTATGTGTAATGGTTCATGTTCTTCTGACATGAGTGTTCAGAAGGGCACAGATCCATACTTCACAGGAACAAGCAAAACTTGTCTTTCAGGTGGCTGCAAAGTTACAAAGTCATACACGTCACTGATTTTAATCTGGACATTGTCTCTGAAAGTACTTTTTCTGCTGACAAAGGACTGAGGCAATGCTATACCAGTGTTCCAATCACAGACGGATTGTTTTGTTTTTGTCGTTCTCTTCAGAATGTTTTGGCAGCAGTTGTTGTGATATTTACCTTCAGCACCAATGATGTCATGGTGGAGGTGTTAGAAAGGTTTCAAAGGAAATTTCATTGCACATTAAAACACAAAACCTGTGGAGAAAGGTATGAAAATAGATATGACATTCTGATGTCTCAAACGATGTCAATCCAGTGTTTGTTGGTGGTTTGTGGATAACATATTTATCAACAGTTAGTACCAAGAAGATATTTCAATGTTAAAATATGTTTCAATTGATATAAATAACTATTTTGTGAGGTTTAAAGCAGTATTGTTTACTTTTGGTTGATTCAGTTGTTGATTCTTGGGATAAAATGTTCATGTTCGTTTGGCGTGGCGGCCATATTGTTTGAGCCGTTACCATGGGAGACTGGAGCAAGGTGGCGCTTGGCAAATTATAGAAATCGATTCTGCGTACCTTAAACCTTCAGAAAAACACAGTTGCCACAAATTAACCAAGAATGCCTACGGGTACTGGCTTTTCCGAAAAAAGAAATAGGCTAATAGGTTTTCCTTTTTGAGTGCTGTTGTATTGGAGATGAGTTCTCTCCAACTCAGTGTAGATGGTGGGCCTTTTTTTTTTAAATTCTTTTTTCTTTCTTTCTAGCAGTGGGCTTTTTATATACTGGTGAGCTGCTACTTCTTTGTTACAGACTGGCCACACACTGCATCGGAGTAATTGGTGAGAGACTGAGCCCCCGGCGCACAGGAACTGCGGCACTCACAGAGCTCTCGTGGTGGAGTGGATTGCACTCTTCACTCACTGCTGCCGTCAGTGCCTCAGTGTGGGTCTCAGTCAGTCCCTCCTTCAGAGTGACACAGCCTCAGTGACTCAGCCGGTGACAACAACACTGCACTGACAACTGACCGTGCTTGTCTTGGGGGACCGTGACTCGACGTGACAGACAATGACTGCGGAGACGAAGAAAGGTGACGCGAGAATCACACACACACACACACACAGAGATCGAGTCATGGAAGTCGAAGAACTCCAAAGACTCCGGCACATGATAAATCGATTTTAGTTTTTTGTTGTTGTTTTTTTGTCATTGAATTGTAACAGAGAGTGACTCAGTGAAATCAAGGAGAACTATTAAAATAATCAAATAAATAAATAAATAAAATAATAAAAATAAAAGAGGAATAATATAAATAGTGTTGTTTTTAACGCAGAAAGGTATCTGACACGAGAGTCACACACACACACGCGCGCGCGCGCGCTCGCATGCACGAACACATACACGCGCGCGCGCACGCACGCTCGCGCACACACGTACACACGCACGCACACACACGCACACACAAGTCTCAAGTTTTAATTATCCTTTCACTCCTATTGGAGTATGGAGGATTACTGCAAAATAAACTTTTCGTGCCCAGAACAAACATTTCCAAATACACAACAATGTCACATAAAAGTTGAGAAAACACAAATGTGTTTTAACTCCAAAAGTATAACTAGGCAACATTTGCAAGTCTAATCATCTTACTTACAGCTACAATGACTTTTTTGCCTCCTTTGAGCATATTACAAAAATTAAAAACCGATTTTGGAGACAAATATTTTTTTAGGAACATATCTATTTCGTAACTGATCATAATTGGGACATTCCATTATAAAATGAAACTCATCACCAATCACAGACATGTTACAAACCTTACAAAGCCGTAACTCTCGTGGTATGCCTTTGTGTCTCCCTGTTTCTATTTCCAGCTTATGATTACTACTTCGAAATCTGAAGAAGCTGGTAACATAATTATCAGGCAGCTGACATATATTTTTCTCTACCAAATCCACTTTTGAAATTTCAATAAAACAAACATTTACTACTCGCCTCTAGAGCATGTTTCCATAGATTTTGAAAACTATCTCTCAAAGCAATGTTGACATTCTTGCAGAAAGATTCCCTCTCCAAGAAGAATTGAGCATCCCAAACACAGTCATACCTTGCTTCTATTAAAATTTGTCTGATACAACTCATCCATTTTGAAGTATAAATACCATTTCGATATAAGTCAAGTAATATCAAATATATTTTCGCAGAATATTTTTCTGTGTTTGATATCACTAAGCTGGTCCACACACACACACACACACACACACACACACACAAGAGAGAGAGAGAGAGAGAGAGAGAGAGAGAGAGAGATTCACACAAGTTGAAGAAATCCAAAGACTCACGTGATAAATTAATGTTGGTTTTTGACTCACTTGTGTAAACAAAGTGAGTCTATGTTTTAACCTGGTGTTCGGTTGTCTGTGTGTGTTTGTGTGTGTGTGTGTGTGTGTGTCCGTGGTAAACTTTAACATTGACATTTTCTCTGCAATTACTTTGTCAGCTGACACCAAATTAGGCATAAAAATAGGAAAAATTCAGTTCTTTCCAGTCATCTTGTTTAAAATAATATTGCACCTCTGGGATGGGCACAAAAAATATTTTAAAAAAAAGAAGCCAAATTATATGCAAACTGCATTTACTGTTATATTTATATTTTTTGTATTCTCTAAACTTGGCACTTTGATCTGATATTCTGACACAACAATAAGAGCAGTCATTATTATCATTTTTTTGTTCAAACAGGAACTTCTTTTGCTAAGCATGGAAGTTTTATTTATTTTGCAAACGTTTTGGTGCAGATAGTAAAAAAGGGAAATTACTCTGTAATTAATGCTAGGGGACTTAATTTGCTTTAAACTGATCTTTCTCATCTTAAACATTACATTTTGAAATTATACTCAATACATAAAAAGCTTGTGTGTTTTACTCTCAGTGTACAGGGCTTTCACTATGTTCATTCGCCCAAGTGGTCTTTTTCGGAAAATACTAAAACCAATAGGACGAGTGGACTTTATAGATCTTTTGGCTGAGCCCTAAAGGTCATGGGCAAAAATCAATTGCGTACACATATTTATACACATTCAAAGCGCGTTCTTCGCGAACGCAAACGACGCCATTTTGTTTCAAGTTGTTGACCTGCCTGTTCAGTCCTATATTCAATGGACAATACACGATAACATGTGATGGAAAGTTGGAGGAGACCGTTAAATATTTATTCAAAGAAAGATTTGTGAACGCCTTATCACTTACTGGATTATGCCCCAAACTGCCATAAAAATATCCACAGAATCAGTTGGAATTCACAGTTAAAAATTGTAAACCATGCGAGTTAATCACCTTGAACTGATGAAACGAAAAAAATTCCAGTCTTGACTTTTCTCAAAATGAAGTTCTTTTCACTTCATACGACGTTTGGAAGTACTTGTACTTGGCTCTGCATGTTATTAGTTTAACAATATACTAAATTTTCATATCAACTTTAAAACTATAAAACTAGAATGAACATAAAAGAGAAATTGAATCGACCGTTTCGTACTACATTCCCGGCGGGTGTAACTAAACTTGTACATCTATCTAGATCTAGAGAAAACGGCTAAATGTTGCAGTGTGATTGCAGCGATAGCCACGTCTCCTTTACCGCAAACTTAAAAAGAATTTATATATATATATATATGCTTAGAACTTTTTTTTTTAATAATTTTTTTTTTTTTTTACCCCGAAGCTTCATAATAACAAATACAGAACACATTTTAACGATTAGAATTTTTTTTTAAGTGTATCACAAGTGAGTCTTGAAGGCCTTGCCTCTCTTGTTCAGTTTGCTTTTCGAAGTTGAGTTCGTCATGTCTCTGTGACACTGAGACTGGAGGAGAGGCTCGCGCGGCATTTGCAAACAGTTGAAGAAGCCACTCGGTCAGGTAATTAATTTGAATTAGCCTAGTGTTTTGATTCAAGCTGGCTTTGTAATGGTTATTTTACCGACAGTTTTTGTGTGTGTATGAAACAAAATGTTATCATTTGATCCTGTAAGTTTATAACCCAGTTTTAGTGGATTTCGACTCTTTATTTTGTATGTTACTTTACTACCCAGTTTTGATGCCACCATCATGCTTTTTCCGTTTTGTTTTTTTGTTTTGTTTTTTTGTTGTTGTTTTTTGTTTTTGTTTTTTGTTGTTGTTTTGTTGTTGTTGTTGTTTGTTTGTTTTGGCCCCCACAAGCCATCAAAATGTAACCAATGGGAGCAATAATTTAGGATGATAAAATCGGACATTTACTAATCCATCCAGACATTTCAGTGAGAGCTGCTTGAAATTAATTTTTATCTCTCCTAACTCAGTGAATAATTTGTCACTTGACATGTCTGATAAGTAGTCTGGTCATGTGGCGCAGCTGAGAATAATCTTTTGTGTGGATGGACAGGGACAACGAAATGCACCCTCCGGAAGGCATGTGATAAACTGATGGGAAGACTTAACCCATTCCTACTATCTTTCAATTGTACTTAGTGAATCTGAACCATTGTTGTAATTTGGTTTTTGATGTTTGTCCTCAGGAAGAACTGAAGACTTCAGGCCAGCTGAACCACCGAAGAGAAGCCAGCATTACCAAAGTTAAGTACTGGTACACATTCTCCCCCAGGCCCCCCTTCTCTCTGTCTGCCCTTTTTGTTTCTGCCTGTCTGTCCTCTTTGTTTCTGCCTGTCTATCCCCTCTCTCAGCACATGTTGTTTAATCTAACTCTAACCCATACCAATGGCACTGACACTGCACAGAGTGAATGTCTGAATGTATGAGGAGTTGTGTGTGAGTGTGATGATGAAGAAAAGCAAAAATCTGCCCGAAGGTGTTTATGTGTTTCAGGCAGGTCACTGAAGACTGGCACCACCAGACCAAGGGCTGCACCATGAGACAGGACCACACCTCATCACCAAGATATTGAGCTTGTAGCTCCAGATGATGTTGAGGAGAGTTATTTTCACACAGATGCAGACTGGCTTATTTCCACTTGCATATGGTTTTTCCATCCCACACCTATTCCCCCATGCACACACCTACCCACATCCTCTCAAAAAAACGTATCCGCCCATACTATCCCACAACATAAAAGAATATCTTTACATTTCCCAAACTGTTTATGGTATCATTTGACTTAGCGTTCATAGTAATGATTCTTTATTGGTTGAAATACATGATCAGTTAAAAAAAAAAGGGTTTTTTTAAATTTAATTTTTTTTTATAAGTCTGATGCTGTAGGAATTGAATTGTACTATATCAGGATGAAATCATTTGGAGATTTTATGCTATGTTATTGTCTGCCAATGGGACTTAGAGAATTATTCTTACAAATGAAAAATGAAAGGATTGCAATGATTTTTTTTTTATACTTCAATTGTCAGAATTGTGACACAATTGACAACAACAACAACAACAACAAAAAGAATAGGAATGACCATTATTTCCCCTTTGAGAAGTAAGATTCCTGCAGGTTCCCCCCCCACCCCCCCACCCCTCCTTCGCCCCCCTTCATTCATCCTCAAGTTTTTTTCTGCCTCCCTCCCTCTACCCCCTTTTCACCCAAGCTGTAAACATCACAGACATTTTGTCTCTAGTGGGCCTCCATCCCTTTGTCTACAAGGTTAGGTGTTTAATTTTTGCAGCATCCCACAATGGATGCTTTGGTTCAGAAACACCAAACTGTGCATGTAACATTTGCAGGTTTTTGTTTGAGTGTTGGCAATGGTGTGTTGAGTATGACTCTTAAGGGCTTAATTATAAAAAGACAGAAAACCCCATTGTATCCCCAGAAAAGGAATAGTTTGTAGTCACATCAGTACTACCATGTAACATAAATATATACATGTTTCATTAAACATACACATTATGGTTTGTGTGTTCTATGGTGAAGTAAAAAAAAGGGGGGGGGGGAGAAATCATCTGAATGACTGCTAAAGCAAGTTGTAAAACTGACAAACTTATAAACTTGTGTTTTCGCCTGATAAACTTAAGTCCCACACTTACATGCTCATACTCTCTCTCTCTCATCCTCCTCCTCCCTCTTTTTTTCTTGTCTTTGTCTGCCTATCTCACTTTCCCTCCCCGCTCCCTCTTCCCCCCTCTCTACTCCTCCCTTTTTTGTAATTTTTTTTTTTAATAGATTTTCTTTCTTGATCTTTTGCCCCAGGGCTGGGTGGAAAAAAGCAATTTTGTCATTGTCCCTGGACAAATAAAGTTTTGTTCATTAGTGCATCTGTCTGTCTCTACATCCTACACATTCCCACACTTTCCTCTTCCTGACCCTCTCTCACACTTTTCTGTCTCTCTCCCTGTCTCTCTTTCACACACACACGCACACACACACACACACACACACACACACACACACACACATTCATACTCAATGCACTCTCTCACTGACTCTCTCAACCACTCTCTCACTCAATCTCTGAAAGATTCTTTTGCTGTTCAAGCTAGAGGTGACATGCAATTTGCAAAGCAATTAGGAAAAAAATCTGCAGGCTGTGGGACAGCTATGAAATTTCTGAGTTGAAAGCGTGGAGTAAGAGCTCAAATAGCATTTGTCTTGTGTAGGATAAAAAAAAACTTTGGATTATTTTGAAGGTCTGCCTTTTGTGAGTGAGGGAAAAAGAATCTTAGTGCTGTAGAAGTTTCAGTAATTGTGCATTTGAGAAAAGAATGAAAGATATGTCTTTCATAAAAGACATCAGTTTGCAGGAGAATCTGTAGTCTGGCAAATTTTGCAGCATTGAACTTTGTCAATGGAACTTATAAATTTTTGCACATGAAAATTGAAAGGAAAGCAATGTTTTTAAAGTTTAAATCTGATGTGTAAAAATTGCAACTCAAACAACAATAAAAGTATTTGAAAACAAACAAACAACAAAAGCACAAGTCAATCATTCCCCATTTAGTAAGATTCCATCAGGTTCTTCACCATCTGTCATTACATTAAAAAGAGAAAAAAAAGATTTGGCTCAACAATTGTATAGGGCACGTACCATTATTGAGCATCTACCACTATTGAGCATGACATATATGTATATAATCAGACAATATGCTTTTGACTGGCATATCTTTTCTAGTAAAATCAGTGGTCATCTCTGTTTTAAATGTTTTTGCTTGAATATTAGGCTCCTCCCTGCTCAGACAGCACACATGAGCATGGGCGCACACACACACTCACCTGCCTCTCCCCTAACATGATTCATGTTTTAACATTAGATTGATGTTGTTAGTGTTTCTGAACCATTGGTATAATTTGGTTATTATGTATGTTCTCAGGAAGAACTGAAGACTTCAGGCCAGTTGAGCCACCGAAGAGAAACCAACATTTACAAACGTTAAGTGCTGGTACCCCCGCCACCTCTCTCTCTGTCCCTTTGTTTCTGCCTGTCTGTCTTTGTTTCTGCCTGCCTGCCACTTTGTTTCTGCCTGTCTTTCTGTTTGTGTCTGCCTGTCTGTCTTTGTTTCTGCCTGCCTGCCACTTTGTTTCTACCTGTCTGTCCCCTTTTTCTGCCTGTCTGTCCCTTTGTTTCTGCCTGTCTATCCCTTTCTTTATGCCTGTCTGTCCCCTTTGTTTCTGCCTGTCTATCCCCCTCTCTCAGCACATATTTAATCTAACCTTTAACCCTAGTTAACAACACTAACACTGCATGGAGTGAATGTTTGAATGTGTGAGGAGTTGTGTGTGCGTGTGATGAAGAAAAACAAAAATCTGGCCGAAGGTGTTTATCTGTGTTTCAGGCAGGCCACTGAAGACCACCATCAGACCAGGGGCTGCACCAGGAGAGAGGACCTGTCCAGAGAAACCAGACCTCAGCACCAAGGACATGTAGCCATTGATGTCGAGGTGAAGTGTTTCACACACCAACACAAACCCACTTTTACATGTCACCCTCTCATGTTCCCCTGTCCCCTCATACACACCCCTTATCCCCACCCACCACCGCTGAAAAAAATGTTATCCACAGAAACCTTCACTCATCAATGTAGAAAAATATTTTAACACTGTCACTTAAAATTCATGAAGGGATCTCTTTTTCTTAAGACCAATATTGTACCAGTTGTATTTTATCAGGATATCGCATGTGGCCTGTAAAAAGTAAATCGGCATTGGAATATAAATTTCTAACTGATTGATGTTGTTAGTGTTTCTGAACCATTGGTATAATCTGGTTATTATGTATGTTCTCAGGAAGAACTGAAGACTTCAGGCCAGCTGAGCCACCGAAGAGAAACCAACATTTACAAACGTTAAGTGCTGGTACCCCCGCCACCTCTCTCTCTGTCCCTTTGTTTCTGCCTGTCTTTCTGTTTGTGTCTGCCTGTCTGTCTTTGTTTCTGCCTGCCTGCCACTTTGTTTCTACCTGTCTGTCCCCTTGTTTCTGCCTGTCTGTCCCCTTTGTTTCTGCCTGTCTCTTCCCTTTGTTTCTGCCTGTCTGTTCCCTTTGTTTCTGCCTGTCTATCCCTTTGTTTCTGCCTGTCTGTTCCCTTTGTTTCTACCTGTTTGTCCCCTTGTTTCTACCTGTCTATCCCTTTGTTTCTGCCTGTCTGTCCCCTTGTTTCTGCCTGCCTCTTTGTTTCTACCTGTCTGTCCCCTTGTTTCTGCCTGTCTGTTCCCTTTGTTTCTGCCTGCCTCTTTGTTTCTACCTGTCTGTCCTCTTCATTTCTGCCTGCCTGTCCTCTTTTTTTCTGCCTGTCTATCCCTTTGTTTCTACCTGTCTGTTCCCTTTGTTTCTGCCTGTCTATCCCTTTGTTTCTACCTGTCTATCCCTTTGTTTCTGCCTGTCTGTCCCCTTGTTTCTGCCTGCCTCTTTGTTTCTACCTGTCTGTCCCCTTGTTTCTGCCTGTCTGTTCCCTTTGTTTCTGCCTGCCTCTTTGTTTCTACCTGTCTGTCCTCTTCATTTCTGCCTGCCTGTCCTCTTTGTTTCTGCCTGTCTATCCCTTTGTTTCTACCTGTCTGTCCCCTTGTTTCTGCCTGTCTGTTCCCTTTGTTTCTGCCTGCCTCTTTGTTTCTACCTGTCTGTCCCCTTGTTTCTGCCTGCCTCTTTGTTTCTACCTGTCTGTCCCCTTGTTTCTGCCTGTCTGTTCCCTTTGTTTCTGCCTGCCTCTTTGTTTCTACCTGTCTGTCCCCTTGTTTCTGCCTGCCTCTTTGTTTCTACCTGTCTGTCCCCTTGTTTCTGCCTGCCTCTTTGTTTCTACCTGTCTATCCTCTTTGTTTCTGTCTGTCTGTCCCCTTTGTTTCACCAACACAAACCCACTTTTACATGTTCCCCCCTCATGTTCCCCTGTCCCCTCATACACACCCCTTATCCCCACCCACCACTGCTGAAAAAAATGTTATCCACCGAAACCCTCACTCTTCAATGTAGAAAAATAGTTTAACACTGTTACTTAAAATTCATGAAGGGATCTCTTTTTTTTTTTTAAGACCGATATTGTACCATGTTGTATTTTATCAGGATAAGATATCGTATATGGCATGTAAAAAATAAATCAGCACTGGAATACAAATGTCTAATTAAATAGTTTTTATGTAACACCAGATTGTGAATCTTTATCATCAGCAGTGATATTTTATAGTTTACAGTAAATCTTGTACAAATGTTTTTAAAGTGGAACTAATTGGCTGGGAGAGAGAGTACGATAGGAAAGTGGTTCCATTTGGTAGCAATTGCTGATGGCTACTTTGTCTCTAACACTGTTTATGCCTCCATATTATGTGGCCTGTAAAATAGTTATCAGCACAGGAATGCAAATGTTGAACTATAGAAAAAACAGTTTTCTCAGAAGTAATAATTACAAATTTTGTGACGTCTTGTCAGATTGACAATTTGAAGTGCAACAGATTGGTTGAGACAATATACTGTGTTAAATTGAAGTTTTGACATTTTAACATTCCTGATCAATCACTTTAATATAACGCTGTGTGTCCTTGAAAATGTCCACACAAAAAGTGATTGTATTGTAGTATTAAATTCCTCCATCTGTGTGACATGTCGGTAATGAGAAACAAAACATTATGTTCAGGGTCGGGACAGGATCGACACCATGAGTGGGGAACCGGGCAGCGGCACCAGGGGCACCAGGCGTACCATGGAAAATGACCTACGCCGACTCTGGGTAAGTTAACAACTCCAAAATCAAACTTTGTTCCTACATGATTGATCATATGTGGCGTGTAAAATGCTTAACAGCACTGGACTGGAAATGATGAACTATATAAGAAATATTTTTATGAAACACGAATTTTTTTCTCAGTAACGATAAAGTGTTTGTGACATATCTTTTGACATTGACAAACAATTTAAAGTGCAACAATCAGGTTGGGAGAATATTACTTCCCAATCCGATTCTTCACAGATTTCATGAAGGCATTTGATATTCTTGACAAAAAGCAATATGGGCCAACATGAAAACAAAGGAATATCTAGCAAAAGCATATCAAACATCTTCCAGCAACCATCCTCTAAATTGAGGAGTGTAGTAGAGACAAAAGGAGAGTGGTTCCATTGTTTGTAAGCAACTGGTCAGTGCTGCCTTATCTGCCACACAGTTCAGCATATTCCAAAAACGCATCATTACTGATGCACTTGGAGATGACTATACTCTGAAATGAGCAGTGGGGTAGGAACACCAGGTACAACAGAAGAGTTGTTCCTGAATTGTCATTTTTGTTGAATTGAAGTTTTTTGATATTTTAACGTTTCTGACCTATCACTTTAATGTAAGGCTTTTTGTCCTTGAAAATGTCCATGCAAAAAGTGACTGTATTCTGATATTAAATTCCTCCATCTGTCTGTAATGAGAAACAAAACATTATGTTCAGGGCCAGAACAGGATCGACACCATGAGCGGGGGACCTGGCAGGGGCACCAAGCGTACTGTGAGAGCACAATAAAATGGCCTGTCATATGCAGCAGGAATACTTGTTACCGACTGTGTTGAACTGAGTGGAAGGGCTAGGTTATCTCCCTTCAACCGCTTGGCTCATACCTCAGAGCTATTGGGGACCCAAGTTGAATGTCTGGGAATGTCTAGAACTAATTAACGAGGGGTTGTAAGCGTCCTTCGTTAATTTTCCCGCCATTAGAAGTGTAGGAATATCTTTCTTTATTCTTGTATACCCACCTAACTTGGCCTAGTTGGTAAGACTTTTTTTTTTGGTACTGTTTAAACTGTATTATTTGCTGTAGTTTAGCCAGGAATGATACTTTTTGCTAAGTGAACGTCAGCATAAAAATGGTGTCACCGACGAAGAATCTTGAGTGTGTGCGTGTGAGAGACAGCATTGTGCTAAACTGAGATCGAAGTAATGTTCCATTGTATAGCAGGTTTCCAGTGGCTTGGTTGTTCCCTAATGTCCAGTTATGTTGAGATCTGGACTAGTGATTTTAGGTGCTGATGATTGTCAACTTGTTTTTAGTGACTTAGGTTCACTGGCAGAATGTGTGTGTGAGGCTGATGGGCAGCAGGCACGAGCGCCTGTGGGAACATCTTAGTCCTGAGGTGTGTTAGTATTTTTGTGTGTTTGTTTACTACTGTTGTTTTAAGGACCTATTATGGGGTTGTGTTCACAAAGCCCCATACATTGAATATTATTTTTGTTATTTAGGAAAACATATAGCTACCAACCCCTTGCTAATCAAGAAACATCTTGATTATGGTTTTAATTTTATGTGTTGATATGATTGTCTGTGGAAGAACTTCACAGAATTCCATTATTTTATCTGTGGAAAAATTCCACTGATTGCTTGCTCATTTGCTGCGAGTTCCTTCAAACTTAAAGTAATTCCTTTTTCTTTCTTTTTTTTTTTTTGCTTTCTGTAATACAGTATGTTTTGTTGATAAATCTGTAATTTTGTGTAATCATTAACTTGCCATGGTCATGTAGACATGGCAGATGTTGTTTTGCTTCATTGATATTAATTCACCATGATCATGTGGACATGGTTGATGCTGTTTTCTTTTCCTATTATTTTGCTATGATCATGCAGACATGGTAATGTTTGTTTAATCACTATTAATTTGCCATGATCATGTGGACATGGTAATAATTTCCTTTGTTTAGTCACCATTAATTTGCCATGAACATGTGGACATGGTAGATGTTGTTCTTGTTTTATGTGTTGCCATGATCATGTGGACATGGTAATAATTTCCTTTGTTTAGTCACCATTAATTTGCCATGATCATGTGGACATGGTATACCCTTTTGTTTCATTGCTATTAATTTTTTTGTTTGGTTTCTTTTCTTTCAGGTTTTTTTTAAGAGTTAGTTGGGGGTTGTTGTTTTTTATGTTTTTTAAGAGTTTTCTTTTTCTTTTTTTCTTTTTTTTGTGTGTGTGTTTTCTTTTGCTACATTTTGGTATGAAACTGAATTAAAAAAATTGAATGGAGAACTGGACATGAGTGTGGTACGAGTCTACATGGGTGCATGACACGACATCCTCTTTACCACCTCATCCCCCTACAGTTATATTCAAGGTGAATAAATCTACAGTTTAACTGTGTGTTGAGGATATTCCGTGTGTGTGTGTGTGTGCACATGGGTGGTACAGCAACATGAGGAACATGAGGTAGTTGTGATTACCATGTGCTGTAGTCATTTATTATATGCCAGTGGGGTAACACATAGCTGTGTGTGTGTTCAATAAGATTTGAGATCTTCTCTTCTTCTAACCCCACTTGAACACAAGCATACCATTCAAACAATTGACGAGCAAGGCTGGTTTCAAAAGGTTAACTGATTTTAATTATGAGGGTGCACACTTCCATGTCCATACCAGTATGGAGGGAGTGACACTGCGACCCTGTTCAGTTCAGTTAGTCAGGGAGGCATCACTGTGTTTGGACAAATCCATAAATGCTACACCACATCTGCTCTGCAGGTACCTTGTATTACCAGCAGTGTAACCCACTGTTTTAAGAATATAATTATTTAAAAGCACAAGAGCGTAAAACAGTAATACGTTTAATCAGACCTGATGCATTCAACATGAAGGTTGCAAGGCTCATCTCCCATAAATCATCTGCTATGATGACATCCCCCCCCCCCCCTTCTTTGGAGACGAATGCTATCACTAAGTAATGGAAACTGACAAAATGTTTGTTGGGTTTTTTGTTTGTTTGATTTTTTAGATGATATTCCCCAAACAAATGTCTTCTTTTTTCTTTTTGAGATGATATTACCTCCAAAAATATACTGATAAAATCAAAAGTAAACATGCTTTTGAATCACATTATCTTAAATGATTCGATATCCTGATTGGTTTGACAAAATAGCATTCAGTCTTTCATCTGACTCAACAGCGATGCTCTTTGGCGCAAATACATGCAGGCAGAAAACCAAACTAAGCACAGGGTTCTTCACCCCAGTCTCTGCGTAAATACGTCAGCACCATCAGTAAGAGAATATTGGCGGCGAGGGAGGGGGGTGGGTGTCAAAACGGTCACAAGGCCAGAATCATTAACCCCCCCCCCCCCCCTCCCCCCCACTTATATGAACTTAACATTGGGAGAGGAGTGTTATATATGGGTATAAGTCCAGAATTTCTCCCCTCTTCTTTTCTGATCATAGTATTACAAGAATGGTGTGTGTGTGTGTGGGGGGGGGGGGGGGGGGGGGCAAGGGGGGGGGGGGAATGGGCATAGCCCCAGAACCCCTGTTCTATTTTCACCCCCCGGGAGTGATTCTGGCTCACCACTATCATGTCTGAATGTACTCCCTAGCAGATGAGAAAAGGCACGTGCCCAAACTCACTCCACTTATCGGACAGGGAGGTGGAAATAGGCACATGCCTATTATTTACCTCGTGGGGTGTTTTTGATTGATTGATATGGATACTTATATAGCGCCTATCCTCATTCGGAAACCAAGCTCTTAGCGCTTTACAAACATGGGGTCATTTACACAACAGGCTGCCTACCTGGGCAGACCCGATTGAAGTCTGCCACTGGGTGCTCATCATTCATTTCCTGTGTCATTCAATCAGATTTCATGTATGCACACATACACACTCAGACAGACATGTAACATTTTGTGTGTATGACCGTTTTATTTATTTACCCCACCATGTGCGCAGCCATACTCCGTTTTCGGGGGTGTGCATGCAGGGTATGTTCTTGTTTCCATAACCCACCGAACGCTGACACGGATTGCAGGATCTTTAACTGTGCGTATTTGATCTCCTGAGTGTGTATACACACGAAGGCGGTTCAGACACTAGCAGGTCTGCATGTATGTTGACCTGGGAGATTGGAAAAATCTCCACCCTTTATTGGACCATGCCCAAAATGACTCCACGGGGATTGGTTCGATCCTGTAATTCATGTCAGTGTTCGATGGGTTATGGAAACGAAAACATACCCAGGATGCACACCCCCGAAAACGGAGTGTGGCTGCCCAAATGGCAAGGTAAAAACAGTCTTATACGTAAAAAAAAAATTAAAAAAAAAAAAAAGCCCACTTGTGTAGTGTGAGTGAATGTGGGAGTTTCAGCCCACGAACTTGAACGAAGAAGAAGAATATTTTCTCAGTTGGAAAGAAAAGGGGGGGGGGGGGGGGGACGGGAAAATTCCAATGACAACCACATGATAATGACTCAGTAACTCAGTAACTGTTATTTGTATGTTCAACATCTCACAAGACAATCGATCTGTAAGTCTTTGAAGAACAACTAGCAGCATGACACACATTATTCTGCTCTCTGTTGGATGAATAGAGTAACAAGAATTAATTCTAGTTTACAACACACTGATCAGCGTCAAGTTAATGCCTTAAAAAAATAATGACTTTAAAAGTCCTCGTAATTTGTTCCAAGTTAGTAAGATATCAAAGAAAATAGTCATTGGTATTTGTATTTCTTTTTTATCACAACGGCTTTCTCTGTGTGAAATTCGGGCTGCTCTCCCCAGGGAGAGCGTGTCGATCGCTACACTACAGCGCCACCGTTTTTTTCTTTCCTTTTTTGTATTTTTTCCTGAATGCAGTTTTATTTGTTTTTTCCTATCGAAGTGGGTTTTTCTACCGAATTTTGCTAGGAACAACCCTTTTGTTGCCGAGGGTTCTTTTACGTGCGCTAGATGCATGTTGCACACAGGACCTCTGTTTATCGTCTCATCCGAATGACTAGCGTCCAGACCACCATTCAAGGTCTAGTGGACGGGGAGAAAATATCGGCGGCTGAGCCGTGATTCGAACCAGCGCGCTCAGATTTTCTCCAAGGCGGACGCGTTACCTCTAGGCCATCACTCCACTTTCATACCAAGGTTACAAAATCGAGATATTTGTTCAAATACAGTCGGTATCTAGATGTATGATCACATAAATCTATATTTCCTTCATTGTCACCGAATGAAATGCCATTGGCCAGTCAACAGTGCTTTCCAATGAGAAACTGTCAAGTGTATGATCAATGCAGTATTATCAGTCACTGCTCTCTGATTCTCTCCCCTCTGTCTCGAACGCAGCAACTTGCGGGAATGGTACACAATTGACTGGCCAGCAAAATCACACACTTGACTGACTTACACAAACTGAATGATCTGATTCATTACGATCGTAGCTATCAACCAGCATCAGTCTCTTGCTTCTTCAATATTCCCGAAGAGGGTTCTCATTCCACATGACAGACTTGCAATGCATTGGTATATTTATTCTACTGTATTTAGTGCATTGCAGTGTTCTGTAAGATGCGGTTAAAAAAGGGAAACAAAGCATTGTATCTGAAAAGAGTAAAACAAAAAACAAACAAACAAAAACAAAAACAAAAAAAACAAAAAACAAAAAACTACCCAAACAAATGCGACTTAACAATTAGCGGCATCAGCGTGAAAAAAGGCAAAGCAAAAGAACCTGTTTAATATTATAGTTTCGTTTTCCTCCCTCTCTACAGTAAGTGCTTTGACGCTACCACACACAACCTGTCAATTGTTCAAAGGCTTGGTGTGTGTGCTCAGTTCTGTTGTATATAGTACGCCGTTTGCAAGCCAAGTGGGCGTGTACGTATTCCCTGTGTCACACACGCTGTCTGAAACTGCACTGCTTGGCCACACAGATTTGTTTTTCTTTCAAGTGTTAATGGTTAAGTTGTGAAAAACAAAAGAAAAAAAAAAAGCCGGGATCTTGTTTATTTCATTTTAAATAAGGTGTGGAAGTGTGCGCCAGTGCGTCAGTGATTTTTATGCAGTGCAACGTATCAAACTACTGAATACGGTGAACATCATTGTTACGACTGATGTTTAGAACTGGCCAATGTCACGGACTGGGCCGTATATGACTCAACGATGTCAGAGTGTATGAGGCTATTTCTGAACTTCTCCTCTTCTTTTTCTGCATTCGTAGATTGCAATACGTGCATTCGCGCGTTGTCTACGTGAGGAGTCGGTTTTAGCCAATCTGAAAGACCGACCGTTGTTATAGCCCCGCCGTATAGGCAGCGACATCCCATTTTCGGCGAATGTATGGGGTTACAGCGCACCGGCCGAAGAAAGCAATGACAATGCTTGTGCAGCACATAATCATGTGTGTTTTGTAATTTGAACGGGAATTCTTGGCTGACAACGACGTAAACTGAGAAAGGATTAAGTCGTAACTGCAGTGCATTACGTGTGTTGTGACAAAACTACTATAAGGAGTCACTAAAGGGCACTATAATGTGAAGAACACAGGAGTATTACATTTTACACAGCCCACGAGGAAGCTGCAAGTTACTCAACATTCATCCAAAATAAATCTATTCGTGGGAACTTGAATTAACTGTGTGTGGTTAGGTATATTACATGATGTCTGTAGGAGTACATATGTGTGTGACTAACACCTGATTGAATGACACAGGAAACGAATGATGACTGAGCGCCCAGTGGCAGCTGTCAGTGGGCTCTACCCAGGTAGGCAGCTTGTGTGTGTGTGTGTGTGTGTGTGTGTGTGTGTGTGTGTGTGTGAATGTGTGTCTGCATGTTTTACATTTATTTGCTTATTTATCATCATTGTTGTCTTTTGTGTGTGTGTGTGTGTGTGTGTGTGGTGTGTGTGTGTGTGCGCGCGCGCTTAGAGTTGTCTTCATCAAGATTTTGCGCCTTATAAATATTAGTAGTAGTAATAGTATTTTTATGTATTTATCTTTCTTTTTTTTTCTCAAGGCCTGACTAAGCGCGTTGGGTTACGCTGCTGGTCAGGCATCTGCTTGGTAGATGTGGTCTAGCGCATATGGATTTGACCGAACGCAGTGACGCCTCCTTGAGCTACTGATACTGATACTGTGCAAATCATGGGTAATTCCGTGTTTGTAAAGCGCTTTGAGCTTGGCTTCGACTGAGGATAGGCGCAAAAAGTATCCGTATCATTTATTCATTACTGTTACATGGCATAAAACTAAATGTCCCAGCATATATAGTTAGATTAAAGCTCAGGCTCTCTGTCGCTGTCTCTCTAGCTTTCTCTCTCTCAAGGCAAGGCAAAGCAAGATGTAACATGGCCTCTTTTGGAATCAGTGATCCGGCCCTGTCTTTTTGTATGTATGTGCATGTGCACGCCGGCGCGCATGTCACTCACGTGTGTGTGTGTGTGTGTGTGTGTGTGTGTGTGTGTGTTTCACAGACATGAATAATTATATCAATATGAAATTGCAACTTGAACTGAATGATGACATTTATTCCACATCGGTCATGAAGTTTTCAATTGCAACATTTACTCTAGGTGAGTATAAGCTGACACGTCAGTGATCACGACCACTTTCACAACGACAAACTCCGACTGGAACAGAGACTGGGTAGTTAACTCAAAACGACGGGAAGAACTCGGGACGAAACTGGACAGTAAAGTGGCGGGAGATAGACAGATCAAAAGATTGTACAGACGCTTATTTAAGTGGATATACAGACAGACACATAGACAGACAGCCTCAATGACAGAAAAATAAGTATACAGATTGACAGACTGTTATATACATCTATGGGCAGACAAACATATAAGTACCACATAGATACACGACATACAGATTAGACAGGTAAAACATTCAGGCAGCCTGACAGACAGATATACAGACAGATGAATAAGCAAACAGACGAGGAACACATGCAGACACTGACAGACAGACACATAGTCTAGCGGATTTTCGCGTGAACGAACAATATGCACAGTGACCATCCGTCTGTCTTCCTTGTTCATTTTGAAGTCCTCTTCAATCGGTTTCACGGAAAAAGCGCCCAGGGAAAGGTCAGACAACGCATTTCCTGATTGACAGCGAAACATGTCATTCCCTTGGCGAAAACAACGATTGTCTGCGTTCGTTTGTCTTATGTTTCGCGTACTTTTACTTTGAGTGATATTAGACGACGGAGAAGAGAAGGGAGAGAGAGAGAAAAAAAAACCAAAAACAAAACAACAACAACAACAACCATGAAAAACAACTGCTGGAGACGGAAAGTCTCTATTCGCGCATGAGAACTTTTTAAGTGAGAATCAATAACTAGAACAGGAAACTAGTCAACTGGACTGTTGAACAAAGATTGATAACAACTATAACAGGAATGACTGGACTGTTAAACAAAGATTGATAACAACTATAACAGGAATGACTGGACTGTTGAACAAAGATTGATAACAACTATAACAGGAATGACTGGACTGTTGAACAAAGATTGATAACAACTATAACAGGAATGACTGGACTGTTGAACAAAGATTGATAACAACTATAACAGGAATGACTGGACTGTTGAACAAAGATTGGTTTAAACAAAAAATCATACATTAGCAAAGGACTACTCTGAAAATCATCAACATTGGAGATGATTTCAGGTCAGGGATGTGTGTGTGTGTGTGGTGTGTGTGTGTGTGTGTGTGTGTGTGTGTGTGTGTGTTTCTTCAGCTCATTATTCTTGCAGCGCTGAGGTCTCACAACCGCTTCTAAGTCCCCATACCTCTGTGGTCTCAATTATCCATATTCCCATCGTTCTGTTGTCTCACGAATCCATGTCCCCATACCTCTGTGGTCTCACGTGTCCATGTCGCCTAGGTCTGTATATAGTCTTAATTATCCATATCTTCATCGCTCTGTGGTCTCACGTATCCATGTTGCCACAGCTCTGTGGTCTCACGTATCCATGTTGTCATAACTCTGTGGTCTCACGTATCCATGTTGCCATAACTCTGTGGTCTCACGTATCCATGTTGCCATAGTTCTGTGGTCTCACGTATCCATGTTGTCATAACTCTGTGGTCTCACGTATCCATGTTGCCACAGCTTTGTGGTCTCACGTATCCATGTTGCCATAGCTGTGTGGTCTCACGTATCCATGTTGCCATAGCTGTGTGGTCTCACGTATCCATGTTGCCATAACTCTGTGGTCTCACGTATCCATGTCGCCACAGCTTTGTGGTCTCACGTATCCATGTTGCCATAGCTCTGTGGTCTCACGTATCCATGTTGTCATAACTTTGTGGTCTCACGTATCCATGTTGCCATAGCTCTGTGGTCTCATGTATCCATGTTGCCATAGCTCTGTGGTCTCATGTATCCACTGATGTCCCTGTAACTTTGTGATCTCACGTATCCATGTCCGCACAGCTCTGTGGTCTCATATATCCATATCCCCATAGCTCTGTGGTCTCATGTATCCATGTTCCTATAGCTCTATGGTCTCAAGAATCCATATTCCCATCAGTAGATCTGTGGTCTCCTGTATTCTCGTTCCCATAGCTCTGTAGTCTTAATTAGTAAATTATTGAGAATAATATTTCAGAATAACCTTTATTTTTCTGCAAAATAGAATCTGCTATGAAACAATACCCAGATGCACCCTTCCACTGGCAAAGAGGAGACAACCCGACAAAAATCCCCAATCCCACGGCTTTCATATAGTACCAATGGGATGAATGGCTGTTGGGTTAAACAGTCACTAATTGTATGCAGTCTGGCCTTAGGGCGACACCAGGCTGACGGACTCCACACAGATGGACATCCATTGCCCTTCCCTGATAAGAGGCTCTGTCAGGGTGACCGAATATTTTCCCTCACTACATAGAACACCCTTCTATGGATACTAAAAAAAACCCTGTCTCGCGTGCACCTCGGGGATCAGCTGCACAGCACGAGACATAAATTCAGATCCCCAAAACCCCAAAACAGGCGTGGCAAAAGAGGTGGGAAAAGATTGTGCTTAGGTAGCAGAATGACAAAAGCAGAGCGGCTGTCAAAGAAATTCTTTAGAATCGGCAGTTGGAATTGTTCCAGCGGAAGAATGAGAATCTCAACAATTGAGAAATTCTATGTCTCCAAGAGACCAGGACAAGTGCAGACAGACCAATACATTTTGAGAATTTCACAGTCTTTCAAAGGAATGAAGGAAGAGGTGTAGCAATCATACTGAACAAAAACCTAAAAAACAGTTTCCACCATAAATCTAGAGAAATGGTGTAGCAACTCATGTGAATTAGTGGGGGTGCGTCTTGAAAAACCTGACGGAGTTCACAAAAGCATCGTGCTCATCAATGCCTATGTTCACCCAGGAACCTGCACAACAAAAGAGGATTGGTCCTTTTTAGAGGAAATAGAGAACGAACTTGGAGACTGGGTCATTATCTGTGGAGACCTTAATGCAAGATCGAAGTTATGGGACCAGCGGAACACCAACCCACAAGGACTCGCACTTGAAGGAATGATAGGGGAAATTCTTCTTAGCCCTTTAACAACCACATCCCCAACTCGCCTTGGAACAAGACAAGGGGACAGTGACAGTGTGATCGACATCGCTCTAACATCTCCAAAATTCAGAGCAGAAATGAATGCAGAGACGCTTCCATACCAAGGCAGCGACCACCTCCCGGTAGCTTTCAGTCTACAGAAACTGTCAGATAAACCCTGTATGAAACTGCGTGATCCATTTCAGTATGAAACCAAAGAGACAACCGTCATCAAGAAATTAAGACGCAGAAGAAACAAAAGAACGGCACTGAACAGGATGCAAACTATTCAGCCCCCATGGTGGAATACCGACACAGAGAGAGCCTGGATAGAAAAACATACGGCTGTCAAACTTTGGCAAAAAGAAAAAACAAAACCATCTCCGGACAAAGATATTGAAACACAAATGAAAGAAAAAACTAAACAGTTTGAAGTCATTGCTCAAGAGGCCAAAAATGACAAGTGGAAACAGTTTTGCGAGGCACTCAGTTATGACACAACATTGACAGAGTTCTCGCAATTTTATCGTCGCATGGAAGGGAAAACGTGCACAACAACAACCCCAGACATGTTAGACACTGACGGAACCAAGCTTAAGACAAATGAAGAAAAAGGATCTGCCCTGCTCAAACGTTTCATACAACAGAGTGATCAAAGAAACTTAGATGAGAAAAAGAAATATGTTGAGGAGTTAAACCAAACCCTTATGCAGACTGGACCTGATGATGACTTGATAATGGATGATCTAAACAAGGCAATAGCTAAATGCAAGAAAGAATCGGCTCCTGGCCCAGACAAAGTTCGTTACTCAGACATCAAGGAGCTATCGGAAGAAGACAGAAGCAAACTTTTCAATCTATATCAAAACAGTTTCCACAATGGACCCATACCAAAACCAGGAAAGGACCATCGTCAGGTAAGCGGCTACCGGATCCTAACCATGCAAAACATTGCTGGAAAGCTCATGGAACGCATGATAGCCAGGAAACTTGCAAGGGATCTTGAACACAGGCACATTCTCCCTTCAAATCAAGGTGGTTACAGAACAGGCAAGTCCACATGGGAAAATGCAGCTGCTTTTGCATATGAGGTGTATGAAGGATTTCAAAGAAAAGAAGAAACACTAGCAGTAGCAATTGACCTTGAAGATGCCTACAATAAAGTCCAGTTTGCGCACCTCATGGAGCTGCTACTAAGGTATGGAGTAAGTTTGACACTGACAAGATGAATAGCAACAGCGCTTCAGGAAAGAACCGTCGTCCTACGCCTCGGAGATTGGATGTCTGCACCTTCTAAACTATCCATGGGACTGCCACAAGGGTCTCCGCTCTCTCCTGTCCTCTACAATGTCTACACGAAGGGCCTTGCAGACTTAAACAACAATGGAATTGCTCGGGTGCTTACCCTTGCGGAAGATGGCCTGGTCTTCAAAACTTCGAAAGATGCTCAGGAAAGAACTAAAGCCGTCCAGAAACAACTAAACAATATTGCTCAATGGTGCAAAGACACAGGATCTTCCATCAATCCAGCGAAAGCCCAAACGTTGCTGTGCACCCTCAACAACAGAACCGCGAGCAAATCACCACCTTCTGTGTCATTCGATGGGATTCAAATTGAGAAAACTGAATGCCTACGCTACCTAGGAATACACTTCGACAGGATGCTGACCTGCAGAAAACATACGGAAAATACTGTTCTCAAATGCAAAAAGGGCCTTTCAGTCTTAAAAGCAATGGCAACCAAAGGAATTGAACAACGCCACCTCTTCCTGCTATACCAATCACTCGTCCTCAGTGTGATCGACTACGGACTTGGGCTAACAACACCGTCTCAAAGCAACCTCCTAAAATTAGAAAGAGTACAAAATGAAGCTATGAGGCTGATCCTTGGAACAACAAAAGACACGCCCACAGAAACCATGCGATACCTGCTTGACCTTCCTTCAGTGCAGGCCAGAAACAAGTTAGAACAGGTCAAGACCTACTTCAAAGCATTAGAAAATCCTCAAAACCCACTGCATGACGCAGTCAAAGAATCAAAAGGCAGCCGTCTAGGACGAGGAAGATCATGGATGGGGCAAGCAGAAGACACAATCCAGCTAGTATGCCGACTACAAGACCTGAAAGAAACAAAAGAATGGGAGAAAAACCCCGAAAACCTCAACCATCTATTCAACACAGTCATTTCACCCACTCTAGGAAGACATTGTCGGGAATGGCCAGAGGGCAAAACTGATGCGGATGTGAAGCTACTCATAGAAGAAAACAGTAAAGAAGAGGACATCATCATATACACAGATGGCTCAGTCACCAAAGACCAGTCTGGTTGGGGATTCACTGCGAAACAAAATGGAAAAACAATTTGGGAAGAGAATGCTGCCTACAAAGTCACAACCTCCAGCCTAACGATGGAAGTTGAAGCTGCGACACATGCCCTCCAGTGGCTATCGTCCATCCATACGCCCGGAAACCAACATGCCATGATTCTAACCGACTCAATGAACCTCATACAGAAAATTGAAAACGGAATGGGAAGCCCAGAGTGGCATAAGGTAATGCGGAACTTTCAGATTAAAAAACTCACATGGTCATACTGCCCGGGACATGCAGGTGTTAAGGGAAATGAGCGAGCTGACAGACTTGCTGGTAACGCAACACCAACGAGCGGCCTACATCTAGGAAAATCGGAAATCCTCAGAAAAGTCAAAGAATACCAAAAAGAACAGGTACAAGGCCATCACACCATCGATCGCCTCAAAGAAATAAAAGCAGAGAGAGGGAGCGGCCGCAAGTCTAACATGAAAGGTAGAGCACGATGCTTTGCAAACCATCCCTTTTGCGGCCAGTCAGTGGCAGCCTCTGTGCGTGTTTGTATGTGTGTGTTTGTGTGTATGTGTGGGTCTGTGCTTTTGAGTGCGTTTGTGAATGCGCGAGAGTGTAAGTGTACACAAGTGTCAGGAGAGATCTGTGTACGTGTGTGTGTGTGTGTGTGTGTGTGTGTGTGTGTGTGTGTGTGTGAGGGGAGGTGGGAGTGCGGGGGGAGGTGGGGTAGAGGATGAGGTATGTGAGTGTATGCATGCCTACACTGTGGGAGCAACAGGATATTGGAACGTATATATATATATATATATATATATATATATATATATATATATATATCTTTGTATATATGTGTGTGGGGTTGGGGGTGGGAGATATGGGCGTATGTGTGTGTGCTTGTACAAGTAAGTGTTCATCTCTGTGAGTGTGTGTTTATGTGTGTGTGTGTGTGTGTGTGCCGTGGAAGCTGCGATACGTAGACTAGAAATTAGTGTGTGGAGGAGGGGGGTAGAGGAGGTGCAAGATAATGTGTGTGTGTGTGTGTGTGTGTGTGTTGGAGCTCATGTACGTTTATATGTATTTGACTGTGCTTTCATACCTGTGAAACTGCATGTTTGGTGCATTTCTGTTGCGCATGTGTGGGGGTATGTGTGAATGTGTGTCTTCATGTTTTACATTTATTCGCTTATTTATCACCATTGTTGTCTTATTTATTTATTTATTTATATTTTATTATTATCATTTTATTAGTATTATTATTATTATTATTATTACTACTACCTTTTTCTATATTATAATTAGTATTTATTTATTTATTTATGTCAGCTTATCTATTATTTATTCCCCCGGGGTTTTTTTGTTTTTGTTTTTTTTTCTCAAGGCCTGACTAAGCGCGTTGGGTTACGCTGCTGGTCAGGCATCTGCTTGGCAGATGTGGTGTAGCGTATATGGTTTTGTCCGAACGCAGTGACGCCTCCTTGAGCTACTGAAACTGAAACTGAAACTGTAGTCTTACGCTCTATGTTTTCACATGTTGTGTGGTCTCACAGCTCTATGGCCCTCGGCTCTGTGATCTTCACACCAACAACTCCCGTGTGCATCACTTCTCAGTCAAAGCTACATTATTGTGCATCGCTTCTCAGTCAAAGCTACATTATTGTGCATCGCTTCTCAGTCAAAGCTACATTATTGTGCATCGCTTCTCAGTCAAAGCTACATTATTGTGCATCGCTTCTTTGTCAAAGCTACATTATTGTGCATCACTTCTCAGTCAAAGCTACATTATTGTGCATCGCTTCTCAGTCAAAGCTACATTATACATTGTTGTGCATCACTTCTCAGTCAAAGCTACATTATTGTGCATCGCTTCTCAGTTAAAGCTACATTATACATTATTGTGCATCACTTCTCAGTCAAAGCTACATTATTGTGCATCGCTTCTCAGTCAAAGCTACATTATACATTATTGTGCATCACTTCTCAGTCAAAGCTACATTATTGTGTATCACTTCTCAGTCAAAGCTACATTATTGTGCATCACTTCTCAGTTAAAGCTACATTATTGTGCATTGCACAGTCCCACGCTTGCTCCGTGTGTGAACATTCCCACAGTTCTATGTTCCCTCGAAGCTTCCTACGTTTTTCCATTGACAGACATGCAGACAAACCCCATCATTCGTATTCCCCCCACTTATGGAGAGAGAGATCCCTTTTTTTTTTCAATAGCTTTTTAGTGTATATTTCAACTTCAGTATCTGTTTCCAGATGACTGATTAAGGATATATTGCTCTGAAATATGAAAAAATTGCTGAGATTTGTCGTTGTAATTTTTATCAGATCTCTGTGAATAAGTAAACATGCCTCTCTCTCTCTCTCTCTCTCTCTCTCTCTCTCTGTTGTTGTTGTTATTGGTTGTTTTGTTTTTGTTTTGTTTTGTTGTTTTTTGGGGGTGGAGGGAGGGGGGCGAAATAAATGTTCTTAAACATGTGAACAATTCTGTCGGTGTGTCTGTGTGTACCTGTTTGTATGTCATGACTGAAACAAGCAGTTGTGTGTGAACATAAGCAACACGACCACATGTGTGAATTTTTCTTTGGAAATAATAACGTTTACTCGACTGTTCCCACTTTCTCACAACCACTCAGTCATGACATGACAATTATAATGCAGCGTGTAATGATTAGACTTCCGCCGTGTGGAAAGCTGCTCCCTTTCCCATTAACTGTTGGCACGTTTCCATGAAGCACTTTCGTGTAACTCGATAAGCGTTTCTACGGGTATGTGTTTTATGACAGAATATTCCTTTCAGCTTGACAGATACTAACCACACAGGTGTAAGCTGGATGAAGCGAATCTATTCATTTGTTTATCTGTCCATTCCTTCGTTCACTCGTAGGTTCAGTCTTGGTATAAGCCTGCTGTGTACATCGACTTTTTTGTTGAAAGACAGCTACGTTCTTATATAAACTTCTTCCCGTCTTCACGGTACATTGTGTTTTGATGATGATGATGATGTTGTTGTTGATGATGATCATGATGATGATACTGATGATGATGAATGTGTGTGTGTGTGTGTGTGTGTGTGTGTGTGTGTGTGTGTGAGTTGATTTACTTTAGGCTTTGAACCCTCATGAACTCATGAATAATGTGTGTGTGTGTGTGTTGATTTACTTTAGGCTTTGAACCCTCATGAACTCATGAATAAACAAACAATGGTTATGTTATCTATTATGAACATGGAGACTAAAAACAATGGAATTAGTAAGGAAATACCCGGTAACTGAATCAGAAACATCAACACAGAGACATAAATATTTCGCACAACTTAAGGTCACAATACAAGACAACTGACAATAAATTTGAAGAGTCAAAGCTAGAGCGAGTGAGTGAATGAGTCAGTGAGCAAGCCAGTACCAAACTTAGAAAAAGGACGTGCCCAAGTGGCAGGCTGGAGCCCAGATTGTGGACTGTGAAGACGCGCTTTGCTGACTGTCACAAGTGGATTCACCGCGCCGGAAATGTTGTCGTAGTCACGTTCAAGTCAGTGTAAGGATTGAGACTGACAGAGAGAGGGGAGTGGGAGAGAGAGAGGGGAGGGGAGAGAGGGAGGAAGAGTGAAAGAGAGAGTGCGTGGGGGAAAGAGAAAGACATGGACAGATTCGGGGAAAGGGGGAGAGAGAGCACCACACAGACAAACTCGGAGAGAGGAGGTATATGGGGGAAGATGAGGAGGGGTGAGGGAGGGAGTGGAAACGAAACAAAACATTTTATTGTGGCACAAGTACAATATAAAAACCTGGAACTGGGAGACCACGCCCCATCCTCGTGCGCTTCTTCTCTCGTCAGAAAAGGATGAGTGTTCTGGAGTCAAGAAAAAAACCTCAAACAAACAGGTGTGTCTTTTGGAGAAGACTTGACAAAAGCGAATTATGGTTTATTAATGAGAGCGAATAAACAGTCTGCTACCCTTTCAACCTGGTCATCCAATGGAAAGATTATCGCCAAACTGAAAAATGGAGAAAAAACCCATTAAAAGTCGATATTACTAGCAATCTTGATGACACACTTTTGAGAGGCATGATGTGAACGTATAAACATATGATACAGAGCCTCCATGTAATAAATGTGCAGTTATTGTTGACATATTGTTTTAGACTTGTTGGTGGTAAAATGTCCTTGGGGGTGCCCCTCAGCCAAATCGTGCAAGGTACTTCTGTTTATTTCAGCATTTTTCAGTATATTTTGATTTCTAACTTTCAATGCACAGGAACATTATATTTTCGTTTGGATCACCTTTTCATTTTCTCCAAAAATTCATGTTTAGCGGTTCATCTTTAGAATGTGTGGGTTGTTTGCTATGTAGGTACATCTTCATGTACTGATAGTAATGCTGTTGGTGTGTTTGCATGCATGGTAGGTCCAGCGATTGATTTTTCGATTTGCTCTTGCTCGCTCCATATACTGCTTGACTGTTAAGGGGTGTCACATCGAAACGTTTCTTCAGGGTGCAGAATTATAGGTCATGGTCTTTTGATGCCCAGATAAGGCTGTTTTTTTGTTTGTTTTTTTGTTGTTTTGTTGTTTTGTTTTTTTCCCCCACTTCTTTCTTATATTTAGCAAAATGTGTGTGGAGTCAGAGGAATAATTGAACTGAATATATGGTTGGTCCAGTGATTGATTTGGATTTTTCTTGATTGCTAGGTTGACAGATTACTAGATTGTTGATGGTAGGCAGTTTTGACATTCGTTATGTTGGAGAATCGATTGCCCGCCGATGACATGGTGCATACGCTGACCAAATCTTCCAGTGTTGACAGAAATCCACTTTTCCTCAAACAAGATAGTAAAAAAACTTTTTTTTTCTTTTTTTTTTTAATCTCTAGGGGGGGTTGATGATGTGGAATGGAAGGTAATGGTGAAGTTACTGTGTGACTGATTGTTTTTACCGCTGGCCCATTAATTAACTGAAGGGTATCACTTCAAAATCCTTCTTCAGAGCGCAGAATTCTGCCATGGACGTTAGATGTAAAGTTATGTGTGGGGTCCTTAGATTGACAGGGAAAAAAGTGGAAAAAATGAGTGGAGAAAGTGGGTGGATTGAACTGAAAGGACTGTTTGTTGTGCTGTGTGTGTGCTTGCGTGCATGGTTGGTTCAGTAACTGATTTTTTTTTTTTTTTTTTTTTTTATCACTTGCTTGCTTGATTACTTTATTGTTGGTTTGTTTTGATGTTCACTGTGCTGATGAGACAATTGTTTGCTGAGGACACGGCGAATATGCTGGCTAAGCTGATTACAATGTTGATGAATTTCACCATTACTCACACAAACATCTGTGTGTGCCGCGACACGCGCGCGCGTGTGCGTGCACACACATGCAGACACATACAGACGCGCGCACTAGTCATGTGCATTCACCTGCAACAAGAACGACACAAATCACGCAGATGATGAATTTAGACTACCCCCCCCCCCCCCCACCCACCCACCCCCACCCCCACACACCTCCTTTTTTTTTTTTTTTCTTAATGCATGGTTATCCAGAAATGTGTGTGGAGGCAGAGGATGAATTGAACTGAATGTGTGGTTGATACAGTGATTGATTTGGATCTTTCTTGATTGCTGCATAGATTGACTACTTGATTGTTAACATTGTTTTGATATTCGCTATGTTGGGGAGTCGACTGTAAGGTGATGATATGGTGAATGCGCTGGCTAAAATTTCCAGTGTTGACAGAAATCAACTTGTACTCAAACAAGGCAGCAAGTACTCTGACTTTTTTTGTTTTGTTTTGTTTGTTTGTTTGTTGTTGTTTTTTGGTTTTGGTTTTGTTTATTAATTTATTTTTTACTAAATTGACCTCAAGGGGGTTTGAAGAGGTGGAATTAAAGGTAATGGTGATTTTTCGGGGTGGATGCTGATCTGTGTTTGCTTTTTCCAGCTGGACCATTAACTAACTGCAGGATGTCACTTCAAAATGCTTCTTCAGAGTGCAAAATTTTTTGTCATGGACGTTTGATGCTATGCATGCGGTTTATTTTATTATTATTATTATTATTATTTTACTGAAGGGGGTCACTTCGAAATGTTTCTTAAGAGCGCAAAATTTTGTCATGGACATTACATGCTAAGCTATGTACACTTTCCACTTTTTTCTTAGACTGGCATGTAATCTTTTAATTTAATTTTTTTTAAAAATCTTTTTATAATAATTATTATTATTATTACTACTTCCTAAGATTTGTGGAGTTCGTGGGTGATTCGAACTGAGCATACTGTTTTGTTATGCTATATGTATGCTTAAGTGCATGGTTGGTTCAGTAATTGATTCTGGTTTTTCTTGATTGATTAATTGCTTTATTGTTTGTTTGGTTTGAGGTTCGTTATGCTGACGAGACAATGGTATGCTGAGAACGCTGGCACAGCTTTTTGCAATGTTAAATGAATTTCATATGCACTCATACAGACATTTGGACATGCTATAATACACATGCGCGCGCGCATACACACACACTCACACACGCATATACAAGTGCTGCCACTCGTTACAAGAAAGAACCAAACGCACGCATATCGTGAATTTGAACTACCACACGATATATGTGTGTGTGTGTGTGTGTGTGTGTTTGTGTGTATGTTTGTGTGTGTGTGTGTGTGTGTGTGTGTGTGTGTGTGTGTCTGTGTATTTTTGTGTACATATATATATTTGTGTATATGTATGTGTATATAAATATATATGTATATATATATATGTATGTGTGTGTGTGTGTGTGTGTGTATATATATATATATATATATATATATATATATATATATATATATATATATATGTTGTTTTTTTAAGAATGCTTGCAGACTGAACAGATGTTAGGTTTGTACTTAGCCGCTGTAACCGAGAAAGTTTTTTTTGTTGTTGTCTTTTTGTTTTGTTTTTGTTTCTAATATCCACGAGCACAGGTGCGCCCGCGTACACGTGCATACGTGTACTCGCGCGCGCGCACACGCGCACACACACGCGCGTGCACACGCGCGCGCACGCATGCGCCCACACACACGCACACAATACCAGGAACTCATCCTCTATTCATAGGCTCTGGTCTCGGATCTGTGAAGAGAGAAGGAACGGAACAAAAAAAAAAAGAACAAGCAGAGAGACTGCGCTATAGCTCGCGAGCGGTAGTTCACATTATTTCTCCTTTTTTCAGTGTATATCATGTGTCATTTTCTTTACATGTGTATACATTTTTATTGTTTAGTGATAATTATTGTACCTTATCTGATGTCCATTTCCCCACGCCACAAATGTGTGCACTTGTGGACCTACATAGTATACTACTTTTTTTTTTTTAATACCCAATATTATACCAATATCGCTTTAGTACAGTGGCTGTGAAAAAAAATGAAGGCATCACCATTGAGTCTTGTAAATTATAAGTCAGTTAAAGAAAATATTTGCACTGTATATGAAAGTATCCTTACTGTGCAATAAAGCTGATTATTATCATACAATTATAATTAGCTAAATATGACAAACATAGCGATATCGTCCCTGAATTGTCAGGGACTAGGAGATCTGAAGAAAAGAAGAGATGTGTTTCATTTCCTTAGAAATAAATCATACAATATCTACTGCTTACAAGATACACATTTTACTTCAAAAACAGAAACATATATCAAATCAGAATGGGGATATGAATGCTTTTTTGCATCCTATAAATCAAATGCAAGGGGAGTGGCAATACTATTGAATAACAATTTTGAATTTGAAATCAATAAAATAGAAAGAGACACAAATGGAAACTTTATGATATTCCTAAAAACTATGGAAAAAGATATTTTGTTGGTAAACGTCTACGGTCCAAATAAAGATGATCCAAACTTTTATGAAAATTTAAAGGAAAAAACATTGACATATGACAATCATGCCACAATGTTAGTGGGTGACTGGAATTTAGTTCTTGATCCTTATCTAGATTACGACAATTATAGTAACATCAATAACCCAAAAGCAAAGAATGGTGTATAAAACATGATTACAGAACTTAACAGATGTTTGGCGAGAAAATAACCCACAGCTTAAGTGTTTTACATGGAGAAGAAGCTCACCTATAAAACAAAGTAGACTAGATTTTTTTTTTCTTATATCAGAAGATATTTTGTATAATTTTGAAGACACAGATATTACACCAGGGTATAGAACAGACCACTCAATGATTATTTTGAAACTAAGATTTGGTAAAAATATAAAACGTAATACATTTTGGAAATTTAACTGTAGTTTACTCAGAGATAAGCAGTTTATAGATGAAATTAATAAACTAATAGATGAAATTATATGCGAATATTCTACAGAACAGTACGATACGGAAACCCTTCACAGAATTTCGTCTATGAACATTGAATTAGTAGTCTCAGATAAGGTATTCATAGACTTCATGCTCATGAAAATAAGATCTAAAATTATAGCTTATGCCACAATGAAGAAAAAAATGCAAAAGAAAAAGAAGAAATATTAAAAGGAATTGATCTTTTGGGAAAAAAAGAAAACAGAACAGAAGAAGATATGAAATTCTTAAAAGAAAAACATCAGGAATTAGAGTCTTTGAGAGAGAAAAAGATACAAGGCATTATATTGAGATCAAGAGCAAAATGGATAGCAGAAGGAGAAAAGGTAACCAATTATTTTTGTAATTTAGAAAAAAGACATTATGTGAATAAGAGCATGGCCAAACTGATAGATCATAATGGAACACTAACAAAAGAACCAATAAAGATAAATCAAGAAGTTAATTCTTATTATAGAAATCTATACACACAGAAAACTTTTGATGCATGCAATATAAGGGATTTAGTCAGTGAGCTGCCTACACTATCACATGATGAAAGTAATTTGTTGGAAGGAGAAATAAGCTTAGAAGAAGCTAGTTTAGCGTTAAAAAAAAAAAGAAAAATGGAAAGAGTCCTGGCACAGATGGATTTGGAGCGGAATTTTATTTTTTAAAAATTAAAAAAATATTTTTTTGAATAAACTGGGTCCTTTTGTAGTGCGTGCTCTGAACCACTCAATGAAAGACGGAGAACTTGCGGCCACTCAGAAAGAGGAAATCATAACGTGTATCCCGAAACCAGACAAATCTAAAAAATATATAAACTGGAGACCCATCTCACTTCTAAATGTTTTATATAAAACTGGATCGACGTGCATAGCAAATAGAATTAAGATGGTTCTTACAAAATTAGTTGACGAAGACCAGACAGGTTTTGTTGCAAACAGATACCTGGGAGACAATATAAGGCTCATATACGATTTAATTGATTACCTAGAAACACGACAATTACCTGGACGTCTGATTTGCTTAGATTTTGAGAAAGAAAGCGTTTGATTCATTTGATTGGAACTTTTTGTTTAAAGCTTTGAGCGCATATGGATTTGGAGACAATATATGTAGATGGATACAAACATTTTATAACAGAATAAAGTCAACTGTTATAGTCTGTAGTCAACGGTCAAACGACAGAATGGTTCTCTGCAGAAAGAGGTTGTAGACAGGGTGACCCACTCTCTCCCTATTTGTTTATATTATGTGTAGAAATTTTAGCTATTATGATTAGAGAGGATAAAGATATAAAAGGTATAAAGATAAATGATAAAGATAATAAAACATCACAATCTGCTGACGATGCACAGTTGATGAATACTGGGGACCGTTTATCGTTTGAAAGATCTATTCGACATGTAGAACAATTTGGCAAGTTTTCAGGACTTTTCATGAACATACAAAAAACACAAGCTATATGGTTAGAAAATAAAATAAAAAAAACATTCAAAAACAAAATATATGCAACATCTAAACATAAAATGGAATCCAGAAAGATTTAAAATATTAGGAATATGGTTTACAAACGACTTGAAAGATTGTGAACAAATAAATTATACAGAGAAACTCTCCGAACTGAAGTCCTTATTCAAAATATGGATAAAAAGAAATATCACACCTATAGGACGTGTTGCGGTGTTAAAATCTCCGATCTTATCCAAACTTATTCGCCTGTGGATCTTGCTCCCAAATCCTCCTGATGATTTTATTAATAGCTGCCAGAAAATGTGTTTTCAGTTCATATGGAATGGAAAAAGAGACAAAGGAATAGAAAAACAGCAACAAAAAGCGTTAAAGAAGGTGGTTTAAACATACCAGACATAAGAAAATATATTCAAGCATTAAAACTCACTTGGATAAGAAGATTTAAAATTACAAAGCATAAATGGAAAAACATTTCAATTGAAATGTTCCCATTTTTCACTGATTTAGAAAGATATGGACCCATGTATGCATTGCGTAAATGTAATAATAATTCATTTTGGAAACACACTTTCATGGCTTACAGAGAATTTTGTTGTCAGGTTACACCTAAATCAGATACTGACCTTCTGTCAGAACCAGTCTCCTATAACGAAAAGTTTAAGATTGGAAATAGTACTATGAATCATAGAGACTGGGTTGATAAAGGTGTATACTGTGTTTCGCATTTCCTGAATGACAATGGACACTTACACAAAACGAATTTTGTGGAAAATATGAAATGAATGTACATTTTCTGGCTTACAATGGTTGCTTAAGAGCAATGAAAAAAATACATGGAACAAGTAGGTCTTAATGTTCCAACAACCCACATTTTTCCTGATACACCAGGGGCATTAAAAATAATATACTCGACACCTAAAGGATCACAGCGATACTATGATGTTCTGGCATTTGATGATACAATCCCGAAATCCTGCCACAAGTGGTCTGAGAAACTGGGAACAAATATTAGTTGGGTAAAAGCCTATAACAAACTTCATAAAATTAAAGACATAAAACTAAGGTGGCTACAATTTCGTATATTACATAGAATCATTGGAACGAATGTTGTTTTGAAGGAAATGGGAATTGTAAACAGTATTGAATTTGATTTTTGTTTGGAAGTTAAAGATAGTGTTGAACATATATTCTGACGATGCCATTACTCGAAATGCTTTTGGATAAGTCTAGAACTATTAAAAATAAACTGTACAGTGTGTGAGAATCTGAAATTCAATGAATGTATAATACTGTTTGGTTTCCATGCTGATATGAAGACAGACTCAGTGCTTGATGTAAGTTCGATAAATGCCATCCAAATATTCACGCTTTTGAACATTACATTGTTTCAAGATACAAAATCGAAGAATATATCGCATGTGAAACACACAGCTTCAAAATAAAATGGTTGCCATACTTACCTTTAATTAGAAACAGCATATAAAAACAATATTTCAAACCATGTATAGAAATAAAACACAACTAAGTTAGATGTTGAAAGAAGAGTGCAAGTTGATATGTATGGATATGGATATCTGTTACTATATTTGAAGACTTATTTAAAATGACTTATTCAAACATTATCAGTTGTTTTTGCTTAGAATGTTATATGTGTATATCACTTATGTGTGTGTGTGTGTGTGTGTGTGTGTGTGTGTGTGTGTGTGTGTGTGTGATTATTGTTGTTTTTTTATGTTGTTGTTTGTTTTTGTTTTATTTTCCTATTGTTACTATGTTTTTGTCAAATGTGTCTTTTCTCTTTTCCCAATATACGTATTTATTCATTTATGTCGTCATGTCAATTGTCCATGTGTTATAAAAATGGGAAAATAAAAAAAAAGCTTAAAAACATTATACAGACTCGGAAAGAGAGAGGGGGTGGATGGGGAGAGAGAAGGGGAGAAGGAGAGAGAACAAGGGAGAAAGACAGGCAGAGGTGGAAGGAGACAGAGACAGAGGCAAAGAATGTGTGTACTAGTATATGCATGAGAGACCTAAAAACATCATGTAGGGTGACAGAAAGACAGAGAGACAGAGGGATGGGGAGAGAGAAAGAGAAAGATAGACAGACCATAGACACTAATATCTCTAGTATACCTATCTATGGACAAACAGACAGAGACAGGGAGAGACAGACAGACAAACAGTGATGTCTCATAGTTCATGGATTGTTAGTGTTTGTGGATAAATATCCATATCAACACTTGGAGAATGTGTTGGGGTTTTTTTAACATTTATATTCCACGCTTACCTCAAAATAGATTCGTACCATCCACAGACATCACCATCATGATGGGTTTCTGAATATCTCGTGTTTTTGACCGTAACGGCAGACTATAGACATAATACGAATTTTAAGTTCCCGAAGACGTGAAAAACTACGTCCGCACCAAATAGCCAGCTGTTGATCAGCCAGTGTCAGTGTGGTTCAAATTCGGAGACGTGCACATCATCATGAGCTCAATGACTCACTGATATCGGCTGCCTGGGAGCTGACATATATATATGTGTGTGTGTGTGTGTGTGTGTGTGATGCACATCGTAGATAGATAGACAAATAGATAGATAGACACACACACACACACACACACACACACACACACACACACACACTCTAGAGAATATTAGTTACATGTATTACCCAGCCTGGCTTCGCAAGAAATAGGCCTACATTTAGAAGCAATCTTAAAGTGGAATACGGTGAATGAGCTAGCCGTGTGACGTAAAACAGATCAGTGTGACCGCGCAACACGTAAGCTCAAGAAACACGTCTTCATCACTAGCTCTTTTTATGGAACACCGTTCCTGATAGGAAACAGTGATTCATAATAGAGCTGGTACGTGTTTCATAGTATGAATAATGTAGTCACCCACAACCATGCCTGCTTCCTCTATTTGGAAATAAATTATGCATAAATGCTGCCTTGTTTCTAAGTGCTTGGACTGTATTATTGTGATATTCGTCTAGAAATGTGTAGAACACAGAAAATTATTCGCACGAAACAAATTTTGAAATTTTACTTTCCGCTTCACAGTTGTTTCTGCGATCGCCATCTCCAACACTGACCAACGGTCACTGGAGGTATTTCTTGTTTACTGCTGGATTTTCGAAACTTCCCCCTTTATTTCGTTTGAGCCATGTTTTATAATATCATATCAACCTCACCTCACCTCAGGCCCATAACTACAGAGTAGTCGTTGGGGGAAACCTGAGGACCGCAGACGCAACCTCCCTTCTCCATCTGTCTCTGTCAGCAGCCGCTGGCAGCAGCTCACGTGTATGGAGTCCGGTCCATTTTTTTATGTTCTCATGCCAGTTCTTCCGCTGTCTTCCTCTTCTTCTCCCGCCCTCGATGGTGCCTTGCATGACTGTTTTGGACAGACTGGTGTGTCGAGTGTTGTGCCCAAACCATATCAGCTTGCGGCTCTTCACAGTTGAAAGGAGAGGTTCCTGAGGTCCAGCAAGTTCTTAATTCTGCTCCGTACATATTCATTGGTTCTGTGCTCGATCCAGGAAATTTCAAGGAGCTTCCTCAGGCATTTGTTCTCGAAAGCCTGGATCTTCCTTTCAGTTTCGGCCGTCAGTGTCTATGCCTCGCATCCATACAGTACAATGGAGACCACCAGGGCTTTGTAGAGTTTGAATTTTGTGGAGAATCGGATGTTACTTTTCCACACTCTGTTCAGTTTGGTCATGGCTGCGGTGGCTGTGCCAATACGAATTCTTATTTCTGCTTTGCTGCTTTCATCTTTAGTCAGGGTTGCTCCTAGATATTTGAAGTTTCCGACATCTTCCAGTTGTTCTCCGTTCATGAAAATAGTGCCATGGTCCATGTTCACGCTGTTTGCCATGGTTTTGGTTTTCTCTGTGCTGACCTCCATTCCGTAAGCACCCGCTCTATCAACAAGTCTGTTGGTAAGTTCCTGCAGTTCTTCGTTCGTTCCCCCCATCAGATCTATATCATCAGCAAACTGGAGGTTGCATATTCGTCTGCCACCAATGGAGATAGAAGTCTCATGGTTTTGCAGTGCCTCCTGCATTATCCTTTCCAAGAATAGATTAAACAACACAGGAGAAAGGATACAGCCTTGTCTGACAACGACGGTCGTTCTGAAAAACTCCCCTAGTTGGTTGTTGGGAGCACTGCACTGTTGGAATTCTTGTATAGGGCTTCTATCACGCTCACGATGCCTTCGTCGATTCCATATCCCCTCAGCTCATGCCAAACCCTGTCAAACGCTTTATTGAAGTCAATAAAGTTGTGGAACAAGTCGCGTTGGTGTTGAAGGTGCTTCTCAATGAGTATTCTGCAATTGAATATTTGCTGAATGGTGCTTCTTCCCTTTCTGAAACCAGCTTGTTCTTCGGCGAGTACTTCTTCAGCCCTTGACTTTAGTCTGTTGAGGAGGATTCATAGCATGATCTTGCTTGTGTGACTAATAAGATTAATGGTCCTATAATTCTGGCACTGTCTCAGGTTGCCCTTCTTTGGCAGAGGAATCACCAGTGATTGCGTCCACTGTTCTGGCCATCTCTTCTCGTCAAGTATTTTCTGGCACACCGCTTGAAGGACTGCAACATACGCCTCACCACCTTGGCGCAACATTTCTGCTGGGATATTGTCCACACCCGGTGATTTCCCTTCTTTCAAGCTTCGTATTGCGTTTCTGACCTCCTCCTTCAGTATGGGTGGTCAATAGTTGTCACGTTCAGCTGACAGAGTGTCGTTTTCCAATATGGAGCTATCTGGGTGGAACTAGTGGTTATACAGGTCAGTGCAGTATTCTGTCCACCTTTCCAGGGCGTCTTCACTGTCTGAAAGGAGTTTGCCTTCTTTGTCCTCTATTATGGCAGTTCTTGCTTGACTTGACTGAGTGAGGCTTCTTAGCGTGCTGTATGCCTGTTTGCTGCTCCCACTTTCAAAGCCTTTTTCAATCTCATTGCACTGTTCCTCTATCCAGTTTTCTTCTGCCTCCTTCATCTTCCTTCTCACCTTCCTGTTAGCTTCCTGGTATTGCCATCTTGCTAAATCACTTTCATTCCTTTCACCCTTGAGTTCACGTCTCATGTCACACAGGTCGAGAATTTCGTATGTGATCCATGGTTTCTTTTTCTTTCTTTCCCTTCCGAGGAGTTCTTCGCCGGCGTCCATGTACACTTCGTTGGCGTTGTTGATAATGTATCCATGTCCTCTAGAAGGTTCAGTGCAGCGAACTTTCCACCTACCTGGGCGTTAAATACCTCGGCTATCTCCGGGTCTTTCAGTTTCTCCATGTTAAAGCGGATGCGAGGGCTCTTTGAGAATTGCTTCGCTTTGAGTTTGAGCTTAAAGGTTGCCAGAACAAGGTCATGGTCGCTTCCAATGTCAGCGCCTGGGAAAGTTCTTGTCTGTGCCTTGTTAATGCTCGACTTGAAGCATTGTGGTGCCAGAATGAAGTCAATTTGGTTATGCACTTGCCCATTGGGTGAATGCCAAGTCGCAGTCCCAGAGAGATTGTGTGGGTGAAGGGTGTTGGCTACAGTAAGGCGATGGCTTTTAGCAAATTCTAGCAGTCGGATGCCTCGTTCGTTTGTTTCTCCCAAGTCGAATTTTCCTACTGTTCCAGCCCAGTCGTTGTAAGTGTCAGGCCCAATTTTGGCATTCCAATCACCTTGTACTATGAGGATGTCTTTCTTTGGAATCTTTGCAATCATGGAATCCAGTTGTTCATAAAACTTCTCAACTTCTTCATCCTCATCCTCAGATGTAGGAGCATACACTTGGATATGCTCATGTTTTGCGGCTTGGCTGCAATTAGGATATGGATGAGTCGGCTAGATACAGGCGTACAGCTGAGAACATTGTTGGTTGCTTCTTTATTCACTATGATGGCTACTCCGTGTCGGTGTAACTTGTCTTCGCCGATGTACCACATCTTATGCCCTTCGTCAGGGCAGCAGTGTGGATGCAAGTGTCGCGGCTTTTAGGCGCTATCATCCTTTTTGCCAGATCAATTAGGACTTTATATTTATTCCTTCTTTTTTTTCTATAACTTTATATAAGAGTGCGCAACATTACTAATGTTATGGCTAGCTTCCTATGGAGAAATTAACTTGGAATCCATAATCCTTCCAGTGTTTATCTAATAAATTCTTAAAACTGTTAAGTGTTCCTGCAGTGACAATGGTACTGGGCAGATTATTCCAGAAGTTAACAACCCTGTTAGTAAAAAAGTGCGCAGTGAAAAAAGGTTTGATCTGGTGAATGTCTTCATTAGTTTTAGTGGGTGTCCCCAGATATGATTACTGTCCTTTTGAGTGAAAAGATTTTGAATAGTGCTCTTATCATAAAGTACATGTAGTATCTTATATGTCTCAATCATATCACCCCATAACATGCGATATTCCAGGCTTAGGTATTTCAAACTGTTTAGTCTTTCTTCATAGGACATACTACTTGTCCCTATAATTTGTTTGGTAAATCTTTTCTGTACGTTTTCAATCAAGTCAGTATGGTTTTTTTAAGGAAAGAGGACATTACCATATTCCATATAGACACTGTTCCATATTTGGTGCTTATCCCCTATGTTATGTTTGTATGTAGATAGATAAGATGGATTTTCTTCTCACATAGTTGTGCCAGTGACAAACCTCTTGCTGCCCTGGATAATTTCACATGCGCAAGGTGCAAGCTGCAGGGGACTTGTTTTTCCGCCTTCACCGAAGTTGTGTACCTTATGAACGTACACACACCCATCTCAACAGAACATGATTCTCTCTCTCTCTCTCATTACTATATCATGGGCGTCACCATCATTGTTAGCTGCACCCTCCCCTCCCCTCCCCCCCAACCCCCGCCACCCATCTCTCTCTCTCTCTCTCTCTCTGTATACAGTTCTCGATCGCATAGCTCAGTACCAGGGAGTAAACCTCTCTTTGGATGCGTTCATGTGTGTGTGTGTGTGCGTGTCCCGTGTGTATGTGTGTGTGTCCCGTGTGTGTGTGTGCGTTTCGTGTGCGCATTATTACTAGGCCCAGCCTACACTACCACAGAAGCTGACGATCCACTTGAGCTTCCACCCTTCTCTCACTCCGCCACTACAACACAGACACAATAAGAGAATGCTCAGACAAACCATGCCTACATCACTATATTGTTATTGCCCACAATGTGCGCAGATCGTGGGGTCGATCGAGCGGCGTGTCAAGGATGTGAGTCAGTGAAGTGGTAAGCTGTCAGGATGTGAGTCGAGTGGTTTGCAATCAGGATGTTTCACTGAGGAGACAGACATGGACACCAGGCTGCAGGACCGGTCTATCCACACCGCCGCCATCACGTGCCGATTTCTACTACTGCACCCCTGAACTTCTGTCAGTGCCTTCTGCAACAATACGCCCTGGTAACAGTGTTCCTCCCACAAGCAAGGGTTGCTGTATTGGTTTTAGTGTTGTTGTTTTGTTTTTTTCTTCCCTGTGGTGAGGGGTTACCATCTGCTGCGAGTGTTTCCAAACGTGTATGCATCCACATTGCTGCCTTCACGTGATCTACACAACGGATGTGAACATCAGTGAGTGAAACTGTCATTGGACTCCACATACACCCTGGCGACACTTTTGAGATTCTCACAAACGTCCCGCCTACAAGAGTGTTTTCCGTAAAAATATCTTGTGGGTGTTTCTGTACTGTGTTGTTACTGAGTGACGTTGATAATTCAGATTTCGAGAAGAAAACAGCGGTGTGGTGAAGAATAAAGATGTTACAAGTGCTACAAAAGTGCTGCAGAGCGTGTTAAGAAGGATCCTGTTGAATCTGTTGCGTACATTTTTTCACAGTATCTTTCACCATCTCAAAAATTATTTCAAGGTATCAGAATCTTTGAAATCACATATATCTTTAAAAAGGCAAAAGCGTAAATATATGTGTCAGTACATTTCACAGCTGGAAATGTGACGAGATCAACACCCATGATTAAGAAACCGTGACAGAAGCGATCGTTGAACAACAGGAACTTGGTATGAAATCAGTCCTGACACAGAGCTAAGAGAAGGGCTGCAGCGGCAGGTCTGAACAACAGGTGCTTGGTAAAACAATAAACAGATAAATGATTTTTTTTTAAATTATATATATATAAAAATCCAGGACTCCCTCAAACAACGCAGTCTTAACCGACCCAAGCCCGGCAGAACAGAACTCGGCCTTAAGGGCGTCAGACAATAGGTCACTATTCTCAGCTCTACAAAACAGACACGAACCACATCGCAACGAAACCATCATCACCGACTAATAATCCCTGACCACTGACAACAATGGCGGCCATGAGACGGCGCGGCAGCAAGGACGCCGGCGGGGGCAGCAAAGGGGTCAAGGCCAGTGCCAGCGTGGTGGTGGCGGTGGTGGGGGATGTCGGGGTGGGCAAGACGTGCCTGCTGCTGGCCTATCTGTCCGGAAAGTGCCCCTCAGATTACCTGCAGGGGCCTGTCGACTGGCATTCAGGTGAGGGGTGGCATTGTTTTTTGGTTTTGGTTGGGTTTTTTTTTGGGGGGGGTTAAATTATTTTTGTGTATGTGTGTTGTGAGGGATGGAGGTGATGGTGGTGGTAGTGTTGAGATTGGTGGGTCAATGGGGTTGTGGTGGTGGTGACTGCTATAATCAGGGGTGTAAATGATGGTGGTGGTAGTGCTGAGAGTGGGGGGGTTGGAGGTGATGGTAGTAGTGGTGGTGGATCAAAGGATGGTGGTTGTGGTGGTGATTGCTGTAGTGAGGGGTGAAGGTGATGGTAGTGGTGGGTCAAAGGATGGTGGTGGTGGTGGTGATTGCTGTAGTGAGGGGTGAAGGTGATGGTGGTGGTGATACTGGTGGATCAAAGGATGGTGGTTGTGGTGGTGATTGCTGTAGTGAGGGGTGAAGGTGATGGTGGTGGTAGCGGTGGGTCAAAGGATGGTGGTGGTGGTGGTGTTTGCTGTATTGAGGGGTGGAGTTGATGGTGGTGGTGATACTGGTGGGCCAAAGGATGGTGGTGGTGGTGGTGTTTGCTGTAGTGAGGGGTGAAGGTGATGGTAGTGGTGGGTCAAAGGATGGTGGTGGTGGTGTTTGCTGTATTGAGGGGTGGAGTTGATGGTGGTGGTGATACTGGTGGGTCAAAGGATGGTGGTGGTGGTGGTGGTGATTGCTGTATTGAGGGGTGGAGTTGATGGTGGTGGTGATACTGGTGGGTCAAAGGATGGTGGTGGTGGTGGTGTTTGCTGTAGTGAGGGGTGGAGGTGATGGTGGTGGTAGTGGTGGGTGAAGGGATGGTGGTAGTGATTGCTGTATTGAGGGGTGGAGGTGGCAGTGGTGGGTGAAGGGATGGTGGTGGTGGTGGTGGTGATTGCTGCAGTGATGGGGTGGAGGTGGTGGTGGTAGTGGTGGTAGTGGTGGTAGTGGCGGGTCAGGGGGTCGTGGTGGTGATTACTGTAGTTAGAGTGGAAATGATATTGGTGATGGTGGTGAGAGTGGCGGGCGGAGTTGGTGGTGGTGGTAGTGGTGGGTCAAAGGATGGTGGTGGTGGTTATTGCTGTAGTGAGGAGTGGAGGTGATGGTGGAAGTGGTGGGTCAGGGGTTTGTGGTGGTGGTGGTGGTGGTTGCTGTAGTGAGGGGTGGAAGTGATGGTGGTGGTAGTGGTCATGGGGTGGTGGTGAGGGTTTTGGTTGTGATGTTGTGGTGGTGATAGTGATTGCTGTTTTGGTGGAGTCAGTCATGGTGATTTTGTCGATGTTGGTGACTGTCATTGTGGTATTGGAAGTGGTGATGGTGTTTTTGTGGTGTTGGTGACTGTTGTTGTGGTGATGCAAGTGGTGATGGTGTTTTTGTGGTGTTGGTGACTGTTGTTGTGGTGATGCAAGTGGTGATGGTGTTTTTGTTGTGTTGGTGACTGTTGTTGTGGTGATGCAAGTGGTGATGGTGTTTTTGTGGTGTTGGTGACTGTTGTTGTGGTGATGCAAGTGGTGATGGTGTTTTTGTGGTGTTGGTGACTGTTGTTGTGGTGATGCAAGTGGTGATGGTGTTTTTGTGGTGTTGGTGACTGTTGTTGTGGTGATGCAAGTGGTGATGGTGTTTTTGTGGTGTTGGTGACTGTTGTTGTGGTGATAGAAGTGGTGATGGTGTTTTTGTGGTGTTGGTGACTGTTGTTGTGGTGATGCAAGTGGTGATGGTGTTTTTGTGGTGTTGGTGACTGTTGTTGTGGTGATGCAAGTGGTGATGGTGTTTTTGTGGTGTTGGTGACTGTTGTTGTGGTGATGCAAGTGGTGATGGTGTTTTTGTGGTGTTGGTGACTGTTGTTGTGGTGATGCAAGTGGTGATGGTGTTTTTGTGGTGTTGGTGACTGTTGTTGTGGTGATGCAAGTGGTGATGGTGTTTTTGTGGTGTTGGTGACTGTTGTTGTGGTGATGCAAGTGGTGATGGTGTTTTTGTGGTGTTGGTGACTGTTGTTGTGGTGATGCAAGTGGTGATGGTGTTTTTGTGGTGTTGGTGACTGTTGTTGTGGTGATAGAAGTGGTGATGGTGTTTTTGTGGTGTTGGTGACTGTTGTTGTGGTGATGCAAGTGGTGATGGTGTTTTTGTGGTGTTGGTGACTGTTGTTGTGGTGATGGTGTTTTTGTGGTGTTGGTGACTGTTGCGGTTGTGGTGGAAGCAGTGATGGCTTTTGCTGTCGGTGGTTATGATGCTGTTGACTGATGATGTGGCGGTAATGACGTTTTTTTCCCCCATGCACGCGTGTGTGCCTGTGCGTGCCTGTGTGTGGGTGAAACAACAACAACAACAAACAAACTTTACTTCAAGTAACATTTTGTAGAAACAGCGTTTCTGACGAACAAAGATTATCATAAAGAATAGGGCCAAAGCAACAGGCCAACGTCCAACCCACACTTGCGAACTTATGGTATGTGCTCTTCTCGTAAAAAAAAAATAATAATAATAATAAAAATAAAGAAAAGACATTGGATTTCACACAGTAAAATATCATTTCTTCTGCCCCCCCCCCCCCCCCCCCCCCCCCCCCCGCCCCCCGCCCCAACACACACACACACACACACACACACAACATCATGGTAAGCTTATGTTTTGCTCATCGCATCAGCGCGTACTATCAAAAGCATGCAGTCGTCATGAGCAACGAACTTGTCAGGTGTGGTATGCCACCCAGCTGGATTAACGGCCCTGTCTGTCTGTGTGTCTCAGTGTGGACCTTTTGCTGGGAACGAGTTTTCACTTTAAGTCACCTTCACCATAAGCCTACACGTTGCTTTCATGTCGATGAAAACGCTCTCTCCTTTTCAGTCGTAAGCAGAGGTGTGTTTTTATTTATAGCTTCATTGCTTTCATTCACCTCTGTGAGTGTCTGTGTGCGTGTGTATTATGAATGATCAGTGTTTATATTCTGAGCACTTTGGGTCGTTTTGCAAAGTATTTAGTTCCTTACAAACATTGAATTTTTACAACAACTAACCTATCAGGTATACTACTACTACTACCGTGACTGTTGCTACTACTACTAGTGGTAGGCCTATGTCTACGAAAGAGTGCCCAATCATTGAGCCCAAAAGAAAAAATCGATGGCTTTTTAGACATATTAAAGGTGAACTGGAACAAAAAGGCGGCGGGATATAATAAAGGAAGAGAAGGGGACATAAAAAAAACAATAATCGTTTTTTTTAATTCAAGAAAAGAAAGAAGGAAAAACCATACACAAAGAGAGCGATAGAAAAGATAAAAATTTCCAGCACGGAATCTCTATATAGATTGATGAGGATTCTGTTTACACAGAAGGAGACCCCGCTGGGCATTCCCACAGGTGGATTGGAGTAAGATAGATGCACACACTGTATGAAGTGATTACATATATAGATGACGCAGTTTCCGTGAACCGAATGACAGATAATCATTCAAAAGCTATTTCATCTTGATCAGTGTCGGTGTGAGTGAGGAGGATGAGTAAGCCTGTCACCAGCACTGTCCGAGTGCAGCAAATGCAGTCTGACAAACGTAACGAGGAATTCAAACTATTCGACAGTTAATTTTGGTATCACGCTCAGGATAGATAAGATAAGATAAGATAAGAATTGATTATAATAGACAGGTAAGATAAGAATAAAGATGAATTGCGGAAAACCACATCCAGATAATCAGCACACCCCCGCCCCCCCCCCCCCCCCCCCCCCCCACACACACACACACACGCGGATTACTTGATTAAACAAGAGCAATAAACATATGTTCTCAAATAAAAAGCATTTCACATATTCGCTTTTAAAAACATTGCAATTAATTATTACATCGTAATTATTAAACAGAAATATATTTAGAATATGGACGTTAGCATTAGACATATTCCATTGTACATTCATCCTGCATATTGCACATTATTCCGACTCCTACATATTGCACATTCATTATAACCAATTGTCACGTTTTTCAGCTCAGTAAACACACACACACACACACACACACACACACAACTAGAACAAGGTACAGCCTATCATGCACGGACTTTCACACGTCTCACATGAGAGTGCGCGCGCGCGCGCGCGCACACACACACACACACACACACACACACACACAGTTCTCAAGAATTTAAAAGGTGGATTGAACGTGGAATAAAAGTCTTCAGAGCTCTGGATTTCAACTTAAAAGTTCTGTAGCGTCGTCCTGATGGCAATAGCTCATAATACTTTGCTAAAATATGGATGTCGTCAGTTGCTATCTGCCTGCTTTTTTTAACCACTCGACTTTCATACAGCTCTTGCATACTAGCTTGTTTCACTCCCACAATTTTACTGCATACACTCATGACATCGTTCAAAACACGCTTACTCCTCACTCCCAAACTTCCATACCAGCACATAAATGAAACTGTGAGCACGGACTCGATACAACATCGATAATAACTTTGAAGAATATTTGAATTTATACCAACATTTCTAAGCTTCTGTAAACAAAAAATTCTAGATTGACATTTCTTATGAATGGAATCAACATTTCTGTCAAAAGTCAGCTTATTGTCTAAGATGGTCCCTAAATATCTATATTCATTGACCCTCTCCACTATTTGACCATCAATCACAAGGTTAGCTACAGGCAAGGGGTCTTTCCGAAAATCTATTAACATTTCTTTTGTTTTCAATACGTTGAGATCCAGATAGTTTTTCTCACACCAGGAACAGAACTTTTTAGAATGAATAGAAGTGGGAATTTTAGCACAATTTTATCTCTTGGGTTAGAAAAGTCTGTGTGTGTGTGTGTGGGGGGGGGGGGGGGGCTAGGGGGGGGGGGGGGGGTGTTGCCAACCTTTTTCCAACTGATGTTTGTCCCGCATAAATCAATCTGTTTCAAGCCGCACCAATTCGTGATTTATCTTCCACTGATAGTTAACTCCCCACTCAGTGTTGCTCCTTCCCTAAAATGCGCGCGCACACATCCACATTAAGAGAGAGAGAAAGAAAGAAAGAGAGAGAGAGAGGGAGAGAGAGAGTGTGTGTCAGTGTACAACTACGAGTTTAAACGGTCGTTTCACCCCCATGTGGGTTCGCCCCCTAGCCGGCCAGCTCGCCCCCATACCACAGGTCGTTTCGCCCCCAACTAGTTCATAAGATAATACAAACGTTTGATTGTGTGTTGTTTTCTTTGAAGTCGCGGAAGGCTAGTGGTAGGAATAATTATAGCCAAAACGGGGGATGGCTCAGAACACAGAAAACAGGAACAGGCGGCGAAGTACAAAAACAAATACTGTTTGGCCAAGATTCATACAATGCAACATAATTCTAGACACAAGGAGACAAGATCGAGGCATGGAGAAATGGATCGGATAATCAACCAGACTAGACGTAGACAATAATCATTTGCGAACTGAAGTCGCAGAAAAGGTTTAAGGATCATATCGGTATGGATTGATCAAAATGGAAGGGCTGAAGAGGCTTGTATAAGTTCTATCCATAGTTTCAGAAAAGGTAAGTAAAAACTGAAACCGTAAAATGAGTAAGAAAGACTAATAGCAGAAACCCATAACCCTGTGTGTATGTATGTAAATAAAAACATAAAAAGTACATTCTGTTTTTGTCTTTATTGGAGGAACGGAGCACTGTAGCGCTCACTGAAATGAACCAGGCAGCTAAAGGGGCAAAAGACGGCAAACTGAAGGGGGCGAACTGGCAATGGGGCGAACTGACAATGGGGCGAAACGACCAGATACCGTTTCATTGACTGAACAAGGGTTAAGAAACAAATACTCACATACAAGTCACATGATGACGTCACGTACACACATGACGTGTGCTGACTGGACGTGTTGCAGAGTTTGACCACCTGACGCGCCACCCGGTCAAACTGGAGCAGGACGGAGTGGAGGTCAGCATGACCTTGGTGGACACATGTGGACTGGTCAGTTAGGGTTTTTTTGTTGTTTTTTTCCCCCTATCTTTTTCTCTATTTTTTCATTGTACATGCACCGTGGCAGAATCGGTGAGGCGTTGGACTGACTGACGATCATGTTCACCAGTGATCAGAGTTGGAGGCTCGATCTGTTTCGGCACGGTACTGTGTCCTTGGGGAAAGGCACTTTCATACGATTTTGCTCACTCCACCCAGGAGTGAATGGGTACCCGACTTCCTAAGACACGAACTCTGAATACGTACAGTGGATACGAATTCACTGCTTTGATGGCCGTGGAAGGCTTATTGGGATCATAACATTGAAGTTCAAGTTATCACCCTTTTTTTCCCTTTTTTTCTTTTTTAATCTTTCTTTTTATTCACTGCCTTCATGGCCGTAAAAGTCTATTGGTTCATAACCTTGAAGTTTAAGTTATCATTTTTTGTCTTCTTATCTGACTTTCTTTAATTATTCTTTTTAATTTGTCGTTATTTTATTAAGCTCTACTGATCAGTAAGTCTCTGTCTTTGTTGTATTATACTAGATATCTGAATTCCCATTATGTAAAAAGGTAAAAAGGGTCTCATAGCCAATTATGGTCATCTGGGCAGTAATTTCACAGGCGCAAAGGAAGGTGGATACCCAATCCTTTCCTTCCGTCATGTTATATAACCTTCCCCCAAAGTGAGGTCTGGCATCCATTCACACCTGGGTGGAGTGAGGAAGATCGGAGTAAAGTGCCTTTCCAAAAGACTACACCATGCCGAAATGGGGCCTTGAACCCAAACTCTTTTAATGATGATTAATCGTTCGTCAAACATCACATCAAAGAAAACAAATAAGTTTTACTACCAGTCATTTTCACACCGTCTTCTCATCACTGTATCCTTTTTGTTTCTGTAAACATTCTGTTCAACGATCTGGGATTATTGAATCAAATCCTTCTGTCCTCCTTTCAAACAACGATCTTGTCATGTGTTTAGTTTTATTCTATTTCATGATCGTTCTTCTTTTCAAGGACGAGTATCAAAAGCTTCGAGAGAAAGTCTGTGTCTCGGCTGACGCCTTCTTGGTGTGCTTTGACGTCACATGTCCTACGTCACTGGAGCGCGTCAAAGACCAATGGCTGCCCGAGATCAGGAAATACAACTCTGCCGCTCCTTTCGTCCTAGTGGCCACCAAATGTGATGAGAGAATCAAGGCACAGGTGAACACTCACACACACACACACACGTCTCGCACGTATGCACACATACTGTGCGAAATATGTTAAGAGTGAAAAGATTTTACGTGTGTGTATGTGTGTGTGCGCGCGCGCACGCACGCACGTGTGCATGTGTGTGTTTGTGGTAGTTGTCTTCAATTTTACATCTTTCCACTCAAGGTGATATTAGACAAAAAATAAAAGTGTAAGGGAAGTGGAGGTTAGGGGGAATGCTTATGCTCTATCTTTGCATGTGTTTCAGATTCTGATGGTTTATTCATATAGTATGATCCCTTGTGAAGGGGTACATTAACATAAAATGGTAAATGGATAAATACATGGTGTGTCAAATTCCAGACTGATAAAATGTAAGCTTTCTGATGAAATAGAAAATTTCCCAGTGTCTTTAAATACTTTCTATGGATGCAAAGATGCATTTGTAACAAGAAAGTGCACGAGTGTGTGTGTGTGAGAGAGAGAGAGAGAGAGAGAGAGAGAGAGAAATTCTCTTATTAATTTCATAATGGGCCAAATGGAGAGAAAAAAAAACAAAAAAACAAAACCTTCTCCCCCTCCACTGTCACAGATTGAAGGAAAGCCATCCTCGGCCACAGTGTCCTTTTCCCAGGCCAAGGCCATGGCCCAGGAGCTGGGAGCCAAGAACTACTGCGAGAGTTCTGCCAAGAATGCCACAGGCCTCAAGAAAGTGTTTGAGGAGGCAGCACAGGCTGGACTACAGAATGCCTTTCCTGGTGGAGTAGACAGACGCACTAGTTGTGTGGTGTCCTAAGTCATGTAACTCTTGTTTGTTTGAGGTGTTTGCTGAATATGTATGTTTGAGATGGATGATGGCTGCTGGGTTAAAAAAAAATCTAAACTTACTTTTGTTCTGTGTGTGTGTGTGTGTGATGTGGTGTGGTGTGTTATGTGTGTGGTTGAGAGAGAGTGTGTGTTTGTGTGTGCATGCATGCACGTATGTCTGTGTCACAGTGTGTAAAATATCAGTTAACTGTGGTTTATAAAATGTACTTGAATGCAGTGAAAATATAATTACTGCAAAAATATGCATAGATGTAGCATCACAAACAAGAAAATGAAGTATAAAAATGGATAACTCAAATTTCAGAGACTGCAATGCACAGTGCAAAAAATCATTGACTGATCACTTTTGAAGTACTCAACAGCAGTACTGGTAAAATATGCAGCTTGGCTTCATATACACAATGCTGAAGTTGTGCTGTACTGTTGCCATTGTGGTAGATAGTGGAACCATGTAATTGCCTTGTTTGTAAATGTTGGGAAAATTGCCAGATTCTTTAAAGATAGTCTTATCAAAGATACAGTACTGTCATGATGTAACTTGTTGCTGGAATACTACACTGTTGATGCATTGTGAATTTTTAAGAGAGAGAAGGCAGGACAAAGAGAAAAAGAGAGGAGAATAGAATGACAGTTTGTAACTAGTAACATTATTTTGTACACAAACGTATGTTTATAATTTTTCAGTGTGTCATTAAAGACATACTCACCCACTGTATATCCATAGCTAATTGAACTGTACATGTCATATGAAAGTGAGTTGTACTTTATTTACAGTGGAATTCATACATCATAACTGAAATATGTTGTGTTCTCCATCACAAGAAAAAATGTTATGCACATGACATTTTCTGTATAGTACTGCTCAGTGTCCATTACTCCAACTGAAGCAATCTGAACAAATAGCCAACTGGTTGCAAGCTTAGCCTGATAACTGAATAAATGAGCTTTACATGTGTGTGTGTGTGTTTGTTGTTGTCTTCAGTTTAACGTCTTTCCACTTGAATTGATATTAGACGGGGAAAAAAAACAACAAAAACCGTGGGGGTAGGGGCTGTGAGAGGGGGAGGGGTAAAAGTGTGTGTATGTGTGGAGGGTGAATAGGGAGAGACAACGCTAGGAAAAATGGTAACGTTATAAACGCTAACATCAAACAACTATAACATCTATAACAAATGTCCTATAGGACTATGCAGCAAACCTTCTGCAATAACAAATTAGAATTGTTAATAACGCATTCAAAAGAACTTTTGGTGAAGTCTGGCAAAAAACATTTTAGATTCTGACATTCGAATATTACATGGTTGCTAGAAATATGTTCTCCACATATGCATCTGACATCTTTGCTGAACTTTGTTATAAAAGCGTTCAGTTTTATCCTGTTTGATAATGTATGAATCTGCCTTAATCTTATTGAATTACTGTATGTATTTGACTGATTGATAATTCCCGGTTGTTGAACATTAATTACACTATGGTTTAAAGCTTTGCCGTTTTCCTGGTATAATTCTCTGACTTTGTTCCACGATGTTTTTTCTTGTATTCGATAACCCTCTTGTACAGACAGAGGCACATAAAGTTCTATGGTTCCCTGTTCGTTCTTTGCACCTTTTCTTGCAGCCCTGTCAGCCCATTCATTGTTGAGAATACCAAGATGTGAAGGAACCCAGGAAAACGTAATATGTGTTCCTTTCAAGCTTAAAAGATGTAAAATGTGGCTGATTTCTAGTATGATTTTAGATTTGTTCTTACAATTTGGTGAGTTTAAAGCACATAATACAGATTTGGAATCAACGCAAAATAAGACTTGTAGAAGGCAAATTGGAAGATCAAGAATATGATTTAGAGCCATAAGAACAGCAATAAGTTCAGCAGTGAATATTGAACGATTTTTACCAATATAGTATGATCTTTCCATTTTCAGTTGTGGAAAACGAAAGCTGAACCTGCTTGGCCATTGTCTAATAATGAGCCATCTGTGTAGATCTGTAAATGATCACAGTATCTATTTTGAAGGTGTACTCGGACTTCCGTTGCCATGATATTCGGATTTTCATTCTTTTTAATGTCAGTATGATTAACATCAAAATGTGCTTTATTCATTTCCCAGATGGGGTATGGACTTACGGTCTTCTGTGTGTCTACGTCATCTGAATTAATTTCAGTTTTTTGAACAGGTTTGACACAAGCGTGCCAATGGGTGTTAAATAAGATATGTTTTTAGCTCTTTTGGGGAAGTTGTTTTCGGATGTAATTTTTACTTCCTCTGATGTATAATTTTCAGTTGTTGAGCTTCTCAGTACGTATTTAGCACATGCGAGGTTTCGGTATTCATCTAAAGGTAGTACTCCTATTTCTTTGTATGTTCCGAGGGTCGATGCATGGAAAGGTACACCAAGGGCAAGTCTATATGCTTTACAGTCTATGCTTTGAAGTTTCTTTAGCAAATATTTTGGAGCATTGAAAAAGACTTCTTGTCCATAGGATAGTTTGGATTGAATAAGTGATGATGATAAATGTTTCAAAATCGTTTTATCTTGTCCCCAGTATTGTTTACTCACAATTTTGAGTAAGTTTAAAGATTTTCTTGCTTTTGTTAATATATATTCAATATGGCTGTTCCAAGTTAGTTTTGAAGTATCAATCCTAAAAACTTAACAGTATCTTTATACTGAATTGTCTCATTTTCAATCTTAAATGTTGGTAACTCTTCTGGGTTTGTTCCATTGTTAAAAAGCATAATGTGTGTTTTTTCTGATGATAATGTAAGACCATTATCAGCAATGTATCTATTTAATCTATCTATTTCTCTTTGGTATATTTTCTTGATATAGTTTAAAGCCCTTTTGGATGTATTCCGTTTCATAGTTACATTCATCCACATACATATATCATCTGCGTATTGCATTAGGATCACATCATTTGATAAGTGTTTGGGTAAGTCGTTCAACAAGATATTAAATAGAACAGGGGCAATAGCAGAACCTTGGGGTAATCCCATGTGAAGAGTTTTAGGATTTGAGTATGCATTCCTGACCCGTACCTGTATACTTCTTTCACTCAGGAAATCTTTGATATAATCATAGAGATGTCCTGAAAAGCCAACAGATTTCAGTTTAAAGAGTAACTTTGCATGCCAAACTTGATCATAGGCTTTCTTCACATCAAAAAAAGTTGCAAGAATGTTTTTCCTTCTAGCGAATTGTTGTTTTACATGTGTTGTAAGTTTTACCAAATTATCAATTGCAGATCTACCTCTCTGAAAGCCCGCTTGGTTAATTGGGATAATCTTATTTTTATGACAATAGTACATCAGCCTTCTCAAAATTATTCTTTCCATTAGTTTACCAGTATGTGATGTTAGTGCAATTGGCCTGTAGCTGCTCTTATCTGTTTTGCATTTTCCTTGTTTATGAACTGGTATCACAATAGACCGTTTCCATTGTGCTGGCATTAAACCATCAATCCAGCACTTTTGAAAAATCTCAAACAATAAAACAACAAAATTTTCTGGTAAATGTCTCAGCATCTCATTTGAGACTGCATCAAGTCTTACAGATGTTTTCTTTTCAGGGAGGGATACTAATGCTTCTTTAACCTCGTTGAGTGTGAGTGGAGCATTGACATACTGACTATTATCAGGACTTGGATCTGTATAATCACTTTTGCTCTCTTCTTCGGTTCTGTGTTTTCTGTTTTTAAGTGAGAGACCTTCCAATCGCATAGACTCTACATTGGACGGAAAATCTTTGTCTTTTATCTTAATAGGACAAGATGGCAAATTTATACCTTCTTTCATTTCATGAAATTTTTTCCACACCTTTTTAGTATCTTTATAATCAGAAATCTCCGTATTACAGAAGGAAGACCAATATTGTCTTTTTGCCTGTGCAATGACCATGTTGCTATGATGGTTTGCCTTTTTCTTTTCAATAAGGTTCTCGTGTGTGTGTGTGTGTGTAGTTTTAGAAGTCTTCAAGTTCAATTTCTCTTTCCATGCATGTGTGTGGGTGTGTGTGTGTTCAATTTGAATGTGTATGTACAATTTGAACACATTCACTATGCTTGTATGAGCATGTGTGAAAATGTGAGTGGTTCTGTGACAGTATGCAAGCATAACCTGACCCAAATGCATGCTTCTGCACTCTTCTCCATCTCCTGTCATATTCAAGAGTTTCAGCCACTGACAGCTTTGTATACAATTTTTAAAGACAATTATTTCAAACAGATGTGGTGAAGCAGACATGGATCAGTCTGTACACTTTGACGCCTCCTTGAAACCGAAACTGTCAAGAAAGTTCCAGCCACAGTCAGAAAGACAGTGTGCCATATTTTCAACTTCTCTCTGACCTTAACCTACGGTTGGTGGAGTGAGCAGTGACAAGCTGGGGGGGAGGGTGTGGGTAGAAGGCTGGTCTGAGTGGTTAGGATAATACAAGTGGTGGTGAAGTGGCTGTCTTGGCACATCAAGTGGATGGACACATTGCTGGCTCCTATACGGGCCTAATGAGATACACTGCTACAGCTGTCGAGAGAGATGTTTCCAAGCAGGCCTTTTCATTATTCACATAGGTTTCACTCACACACACACACGCACACAAACATGTCTGTTTGGAGCATAAAATCAATGCTCCATGTATTCTGTACAATATATCCATAATTTGAAATAAATGTTATGAATATGTTATTAAAATCAGAATGTACTGTATCTGTGTGTGTGTGTGTGTGACTGTGTACACATGTGTGTGTGTAAGTGTGTGGGTGGGTGTCTGTGTGTGTGTGTGGGTGGGTGTCTGTGTGTGTGTGTGAGTGCATGCAAACATGTGGATATTGTATCAGTTGTCGAAAACTGAATAAACAGATAATTTTTAAAATGTAATGAATTTTGTGATCAGAATTTAAGAAAAACATAACAACAATAATAAAATAATATTGCTGGTGATTTTATCTGATGATGATATAACTAGTGGAGCTAGGAGACAAAACTAGCAGCTTTTATAACAGCATTTGCACTGTCTACAAAACATGAATCCAACAGTCCGAATTCACGTAGTATCAATTTTAATTGGTTTTGTACATTATAATATGTATACACATAAATGAATGTTTTATGTCCATTTATTGAACTACAAAGCGCAGTCTCAGGTGCTATAATTACTGATTTAACTCAAACCCTGGAACAGTTTAAGAACAAGTTCATCCTATTCTTCCTCCAAATATGAAAACCACCACCCGATCAATCATACACATCCCTAATAAACCGAGTATTTAACCCCTAGGCTGCCTGCATGACGAGATAACTCGTCATGGCAAGCATGTATGCTTCGCTGCCTGCATGACGAGATAACTCGTCATCGAAATATTCTGACTTTTCCCTGCTTTGCATTCAGTTCGTTGACAAAAATGCTGGTAGCTTTAGCTTGGGGAATCTTTCTGGATTCTATTCATAGCTAGAAACACCATCTGCGTCATAAGGCAGTCCTTTATTTGAACGTTTTGGTTGGGTTACTGGCCGCAGTCTTTGCCTGGCTCCTCTCCTCGCTCGCTCAACAAAATGTCGGACTGACTCCGTGCTCAAGACATGCGCTCGTGGCGAACTAAATCAACCAAGATTACTTTCTTCAGCTAATGCTCAGAAAGAATTGGAGCATAAATTCGAAGGAGAAGACAGTGGTGAACATTTATAGGACGATTTGATAGAAAATAAAGGGAGCAATCAAGAGAGTGGCCAAGATACAACTATCAGTGAGTGATGCAGGCTGTTCAACTCTAGCAGACGAATTTTTAGCAGGGCACCGTATGAGCTATTTTCTTGGCACTCAGCCAACGCGGTCTGATGAAGTGACGGTGTGAGAGGGGTGAAGAGGAGGGGGGTGGAGACTGAGGGGGCGTGGCCTCACATCCATATTATCACTTGCAGAAGTCACAATGCATCTATTTCTTTTTCAGTTTTTTTTATATTGTGGTTGTTCTAGTATGATTTTGTGTGTGCAGATATCCATTTGTCCAGAAAATGATATTTTTGTGCAAATTACCAGACTAATGTTTGTAATGAACAAGTTGAAAATGTGACAAAAAACAAAACACTGATTTCAAAACAACAGCATGTCACTTAAAATGCATAAAATGGGAAAACATCATGTGTTTTGTATTCTTTATTCATTTCCCTTTCAGAAAATATATACTTTTATGGGTCCTTCTCCAATAACAAAGAGCACAGAATTTTTGGAAAATTTATACCCGTTTTTTGTGAAAAAACCCTGGCAAATAGATTTCACTTAAATCTTATTTTCCTGGCAGCGAAAGGGTTAATATCATTAATATGCATACCCATTCACAACACATTATTTCAAAAGCGTAAAAAGCTGGTAGCTACAGTTAAAACATTCAGGAAGGGCTTCTTGCCATTAATACTATGCAGTTAAATATGAGTATCATGTCTACAGAAATAAGGGAGAAGTTCAAACTATAAACATTTCACTTGTACAAGAGTCAAAAGATAGGATCTGAATCAACTCATTTCACTCCATGTCTAAGCACTGCTTAACCACCACATACATTGTCCCACCTGAATCACTTAGCTGCCACCACACACATTGTCCCACCTACACCAGCCACCGTGGCAAGGTGTTTAGTGCAAAGAATTGACAACAAGGAGGACGCAGGTTTGAACCCCATCAGAATCAAATCACTGTGGGATCTCTGGCTCCCGTGGCCAGCTCCTAACTAAAGCCAAGTAAGCTGTGGGCTCAAATAAGATTGGGACCAAGTCTTTGAGAGTGTTGCTCAATTTCCTGTTCCCCACTGCAGATGTCTTTGTCGCATCAGCCTGGTTGATGATGCCTGGATATCTATTGTGAAAGGAAGCATAGAGTACAGCCTTGTTCAACAGTCTTAAACCTAAGATTTAGGTTAGGAAAGCTTATTCTAAACTGTACCATTCTGTGAGTGGATGGGGCAAGCCCACTGTTTAATTTGTATGGTTTGTTTTGTATTACTCTTTTGTCACAACCGATTTCTCTGTGTGAAATTTGGGCTACCATCCCTCCATTTTTTCCCTTTAAAAAAAAAAATTGCCTAATTTTGTTTGTATTCCTGTCAAAGTGGATTTTTCCACAGAATTTTTTGCCAGAGACAACCCTTTTCTAGCTGTGGGTTCTTTTAAACGCGCTAAGTGCATGCTGCACATGGGACCTCAGTTTAGAGCGTTAGCAGTACCATTTGAACAACCAGACAAAAGATGTAGTTTGGTTTATCAAGCCACTAAACACCAGCAGAAACATTTTGTTTTAGAACAGATAACGCTGCAGACACTTCCCCATGTTCTCTGAACACATTATGTTGCAAACTATGTTCTATGTACACACACACACACAATATTCTGTACACTGTTCACACAGCCTTGTCTCTGTCGGTCAATAATTGCTCGCCTTTGCTTTCACGTCCACAGGAGCACTCACAGCTCCTTATCCAACAAGACAGTTGTGTTTTCAGCCGAATCACGCAAAATACCAAGAAGACAGCAGTGTTTTTCGCCAAGAAGACTATATATACAACACAACAAGAGGACAGGTCAGAGGTGGAAGGGCACCAGCTTGACCCTTCTGTCGTTGTCAGGGTGCTGCAAGATGATGTTGCAGCGCAGCAGCAGTTCAATGTAGGCCGGCCAGTGCCTGTCTGTCAGCTCTATGTAGGGGTCACTGGGTGACTCCACACACCTGAAACATACGCAACAGCATTAATTCCACAAACCTGGAACATAAACACTGCCAATTCCACACACCTGGAACATACACAACAGCGTCAATTCCACACACTGGAACACACACAACAATGTCAATTCCACACACTTGGAATATACACAACAGTGTCAATTCCACACACCTGCAACATACACAACAGTCAATTCCACACACCTGCAACATACACAACAGTGTCAATTCCACACACCTGCAACATACACAACAGTGTCAATTCCACACACCTGCAACATACACGACAGTCAATTCCACACACCTGCAACATACACAACAGTGTCAATTCCACACACCTGCAATATACACAACAGTGTCAATTCCACACACCTGCAATATACATAACAGTGTCAATTCCACACATCTGCAACATACACAACAGTGTCAATTCCACACACCTGCAATATACATAACAGTGTCAATTCCACACATCTGCAATATACACAACAGTGTCAATTCCACACACCTGCAATATACACAACAGTGTCAATTCCACACACATGCAACACACACAACAGTGTCAATTCCACACACATGCAACACACACAACAGAGTCAATTCCACACATGCAACACAAACAACAGAGTCAATTCCACACATGCAACACACACAACAGTTTCCAGTCCCCACACCCGCAATGTGCACAACACAGTCAATTCTACACACCTGCTACGTACACAACAGTGTCAATTCCACACACCTGGACACATGTACAATAGAGTCTACAGCTCTATTCTTCAACAGAAATCTGTATTCTGCTTCCACTAGACAATTCCAACACTTTCCCCTTTCTAAACTGCTCATCTGTCTAAACTGCCATATTCCATCAGATAATGTGCTTAATGTCTTTGCATGTTTTCCAAAGCTGGGGATACCACTGCAGAATGTGTGCCTGTGAATGAGGAAGCAAATTATTTATATGTGTGTGTGTGTGTGTGTGTGTGTGCTGAAATGAATGTGTGAGTTCCTGTCTAAATCAACCAGCAGTGACCAGACAATAAACCAATGAGAAGAAACAAACTCTTTGATTTGTACACATGCTCCCATGTAAAAGAGCCAATAAAGTATGGTCTTAGTATGACACAGTGACATAAGAGATACATCTTTAGACAAACAAAACATGTACATGTTCAAGAGCAGTGCACCTTACATCTCAAGACCTAATTTTCAAATTTTTCTTATCAGAACTGGTTAACATGAGCAGATTTCTCTTTTCTCCTGAAACTCACACCAACAGGATACCAATGTGTAGACATACATGGATACAGAGATTGAAAAAGACTCACTTTGTCATCAGCTCCAAAAGTATGTCTTTTAGAGGCATGGTATTCTTTTTACTTTGCTGTTTCTTTGAGCGTAGATCTTTGGATACTTTTGCAACCTGGGACAAAGAACAGAAAGTTCAGACGCGGAATAAATATTGCAATTTACTTATCAAATCAATATATATTGTGTAACTATGCAATGTTGGGAAACAATGGATCAGGTGCAATGCAATGTTGGAAAACAATGGATCAGGTACAAAGTCTTTTATTTCACATTCCTGATCTTTAGCTCCAACTGCTGGGTAACTGGGGACAAACTTTTTCAGACACAGTTGCAAAATGTGCAGACAACATACTATGCACTTGGAAACATGCACACCAATCATAAAGAAGGTAAACTGAAATACAGAAGCATACCAAAAAGGACAGAAAATAAATACATGCTTCATTCTTTTATTCAATTTCAGTGGTTTATTTTAAGCAGTCCCAGTGCTATGAAATGAGTGGACGCTGTCCAAATAGCACAGTATTGTCATTTAACAGAATTAACTTAGTCTTTGTATTAACCCCTTAGCTGCCAATATGACGAGAAAACTTGTGAGTGCAAGCATGTACGCTTCACTGCCACAATGACGAGATAACTCGTCATCAAAATATTCTGACTTTTCCCTGGTTTGCATTCAGTTCGTTGACAAAAATTCTGGTAGCTTTAGCTTGGGGAATCTTTCTTGATTCTATTCATAGCTAGAAACATCATCTACATCGTGAGGCAGTCCTTTATTTGAACGCTTTGGTTGGGTTACTGGCCGCAGTGTTTGCCTGACTCCTCTCCTCGCTCACTCAACAAAATGTCAGACTGACACCGTGCTCAAGACATGCGATCATGGCGAACTAAATCAACCAAGATTACTTTCTTTAGTTGATGCTCAGAAAGAACTGAAGCCTAAATTCGACGGAGAAGACAGTGATGAACATTTATAGGACAACTTGATAGAAAATAAAGGGAGCAATCAAGAGAGTGACCAAGATACGACTATCAGTAAGTGATGCCAGCTGTACAGCTGTAGCAGACGACAGAACATGACCAAATTATTTGCAGGACACAGTGTGAGCGATTTTCTTGGCACTCAGCCAATGCAGTCTGAGAAATGGATAAAATGACCGTGTGAGAGGGGTGAAGAGTAGGGGGTTGGAGACTGAGGGGGTGTGGCCTCACGTCCATATTATCACTTGGAGATGTCACAATGCATTGTGTATCTGTCTCTTTTTTCAATTTTTTTTAATTGCAGTTGTTCTAGTATGATTTTGTGTGTGCAGATATCCATTTGTCCAGAAACTATGATATTTTAGTGCAAATTACCTGACTAATGTTTGTAACTAACAAGTTGAAAATGTGACAAATACCAAAACACTGCTTTCAAAACAACAATATGTCACTGAAAATATATAAAATGGGAAAACATCACGTGTTTTGTATTCTTTATTCATTTACCTTTTAGATAATATATACTTTTATGGGTCTTTCTCCAATAAGAGCACGCAATTTTTTGAAAATTTATACCCGTTTTTTGTGAAAAAACCCTGGCAAATAGATTTCACTTAAATCTTATTTTCCTGGCAGTGAAAGGGTTAAGAAGACCACTACAATTCTGTAATGTGGGGTTACCTGTACATTCTTTTTCATTTCCATCTCTCTGGGGTACTGACAAGTTCAAAACCTTGGGGGTCCTAGACTATTTTTATTATACTCCGAGAAGGTCATACTCCGAGAAGGTCATAGACAAACTTCAGAGGGTAACTCTACTACCACACATTCTGACCAAATCTGCACTGCTACACACATAGCAGACACACACACAAAAAAAAACTATCAATCCATCCACACACACAGATACACACACATGCAAACCTATCTATACACAAACAGAGAGACACACACAAACCTATCCATCCACCCACCCACTCACCCACCCATCCACACACACCAGTCAACTCCTTAAACTCGGACCGCCCCCAACCTCATCTGGTTCTGGCACAGGGAAGTGTTTGGTGACGAAGGCAGCCATCCTCTTCATGACAGAGCGCTCTGTCTGACGGATCTGGTTGATCTTAGACACCAGCTCCTGGGCCACAGTCTCCACCGCGTCCTCAGGGGGGTGCTCCCCCTCCAGCCCCTCACACCTCTCCTGCCACCCAGGGTGCACTGTGTTGCTTCTATACTGTCACACCTCTCCTCCCACCCAGGGAGCACTGTGTTACCTTACACTTCTATACTGTCACACCTCTCCTCCCACCCAGGGTGCACTGTGTTACCTTACACTTCTATAATGTCACACCTCTCCTCCCACCCAGGGTGCACCGTGTTACCTTACACTTCTATACTGTCACACCTCTCCTCCCACCCAGGGTGCACTGTGTTACCTTACACTTCTATACTGTCACACCTCTCCTCCCACCCAGGGTGCAGTGTTACCTTACACTTCTATAATGTCACACCTCTCCTCCCACCCTGGGTGCACTGTGTTACCTTACACTTCTATACTGTCATACCTCTCCTCCCACCCAGGGTGCATTGTGTTACTTCTATACTGTCACAACTCTCCTGCCACCCTGGGTGCACTGTGTTACCTTACACTTCTGTACTGTCAAACCTCTCCTCCCACCCAGGGTGCACTGTGTCGCTTCTATACTGTCACACCTCTCCTGCCACCCAGGGTGCACTGTGTTACCTTACACTTCTGTACTGTCAAACCTCTCCTCCCACCCAGGGTGCACTGTGTCGCTTCTATACTGTCACACCTCTCCTGCCACCCAGGGTGCACTGTGTTACCTTACACTTCTGTACTGTCAAACCTCTCCTCCCACCCAGGGTGCACTGTGTCGCTTCTATACTGTCACACCTCTCCTGCCACCCAGGGTGCACTGTGTTACCTTACACTTCTATACTGTCACACCTCTCCTGCCACCCAGGGAGCACTGTGTTACCTTACACTTCTATACTGTCACACCTCTCCTCCCACCCAGGGTGCACTGTGTTACCTTACACTTCTATAATGTCACACCTCTCCTCCCACCCAGGGTGCATTGTGTTACTTCTATACTGTCACACCTCTCCTCCCACCCAGGGAGCACTGTGTTACCTTACACTTCTATACTGTCACACCTCTCCTCCCACCCAGGGTGCACTATGTTACCTTACACTTCTATATGTCACACCTCTCCTCCCACCCTGGGTGCACTGTGTTACCTTACACTTCTATACTGTCACACCTCTCCTCCCACCCAGGGTGCATTGTGTTACTTCTATACTGTCACACCTCTCCTGCCACCCAGGGTGCACTCTGTTATCTATTAAAGAGTTAATGTTAAAGATCCCACAGCTTTTACAGTCATCGAGGCAGATCCACTACATCAAAAGCTCGGTACAGTAAGGTGGGGCCCAATCTTCTTCTGCTGTTATAACCTTCCCAAACCAATGTCAGGTACCCATTTCACAATTGCATTCCTACACCAAGACCTACACACCGTGGATATGAATTCACTGCCCCAGTGGCTTGAAAAGGCTATGGGACTGTAACCTACCTTTTTTTTTCTTTTCTTTTTTTAAAACGTTTATGTGATTTTGCCCAATAATACAGTGAAAATCAACTACATGGTAACCAACAGACCATGATTAATGAAATGATACCACTTAATGATGAAAAATGCATTTCCTGATACTACCAACAGTTTTCATGTTTTCCAGTGCTGATTTCAATGGATACAAATTCATATCTTATGCTCTGTATCTGTTCTAAACACTTCAGCATTTCTCTATAACAGCAATAATACTTATGATTTTGACCAGTTTTCTGACTGATAAAGTGAGGAGTAAATTATTCCAAATAAAAAAGAAACATGCATATATATCACCATGCTTTTGTTTCATTTACTAGTTAAAATGGAAGTTGCAATGACCTCTTACCACACAAAGTTTCTTGTAAAGCTGAAATACAAGTAATGTTGTACTTCACACATTTTTCACTGGGACAAACAAATTTTCAGTCCCATGAAATTCTGCCTGTGGAAAATCTGGTGGTTATGACCACTACTTTAAGTTCTGCCTTTCACTGTCGACAATGGACAAAGGTAGGACATCAGCACATAATAAGTTCTTAACTTCCTGTAAATGCAGCTTTTGAACATTTACTTGAAATTATGGTGAAGTGAGAATTTTATGGGACACAACCTAGTGTTGACTGCTGCAGTCATTACTGTTTGGTCCAAGGGCAGCAACTCAGCAGATTTTGCCTTGTCAGAAATGTGCTGCACAAGCTGACAGGAAAACAACAACAAAAACCTGAATCACAGCAAGTGGAGACCAGGACTCCTCTTTGGAATGCCACACAGACCTCCCACCTAGTGAGACATCCAACAACACAACCTTCATTTGACCAAGATCCACACCCTGAACAACTTGACCTTGAGGGTTTTTTGCCAATAGATCTAACTTATTTCTGCCAGTGCAGGAAGGTGGCTGAAAGGTTAATACATTTTATCTGCCAACAGAAAGTCCATGAGGGTCTGGGTTTGAATCCTGGTCTTGCACTTTCTCCCAAGTTTGACTGGAAAATCAAGGTGAGCATGTAGTCATTCAGATGAGATGATAAACTGAGGTCCCATATGTTGCATGCACTTGGTGCACTGAAAAAGATCCCATGGTTACACAAGCAAAATTCTGCAGGGATCCACTCTGATAAGGTACACAAATATATATGCATGCATTCAAGACCTGACTAGCGTGTTGGGCTATGCTGCTGGTTAGGCATTCGCCTAGCACTGTAGCAGGATTTGTCCGAACACAGTGATGCCTCATTGAGAAACTTAAACTCCCAGTGGAGACTACCCTACTCCCATGAGCTGACCTGTAACTTGTGGTTGACAGCGGTCAACTCCTGTTCACACTGCTGCTCCTGTTCCAGGCTGGCAATAAGTTCTCTGTGCTGTGACTCCACCAAGCACAGAGTCTCCCTCAGCTGGGACACCTCCCTCTGTAGGTCCTCCATCAGGGCCGCCTCTGTCACCTGTATATACACACACATACACTGCATGTATATATACATCGTACACACACAAACACACACAACCACACACATACACACAAGGACACACATGTTTGCACACAATAATAATCATGCACTGGTGCCTTGGCTATAACATCCCATCCCCCAAACAAAAATAAAATGTAACAAACATGATGACACACAATAAAATAAGACATACATACATACAAAAAAATTCTTTTCTTGAGATGGATCTTCTGCACTATTTGTTTTATACTGAAAAAATGTGAGCAAATTCCTAACTCAACCAAATGGTTTTAAATTTAAGTTTATTCTTTCTCTTTTTTGTGTGTTTTCCTCAACTATGCAGTTGAGAAACATGCAACTTTTGCAAGGCCAATCGCACCAGCTCCTCAAAACCCATGTTTATTTGACTTTGTCCGAAATCAACCTAGTTACTCTCTTTTTCAGCAGTACATGTCACAGTCCTAACCTGTGCATCCCTAGGAAGCGTCTGAGGCTCCAACTCCTTGGCGACCTCCACTTCCGCTCTCATCTGTCGCTCCTTCTCTCGGAGGATGGCCACCAGGGGGGCCTGGTCACCTGACAGAGCCGAGTGTAGTCGTCTTGTCTGCTCCACCTGTTGCTGCCTGTCCTTCACCTGTGCCCAGGCCTGCTCACACTCTGCCCGCAACTCACGCAGGCTGGTGTCAACCTCTGAAGCCTCTGAGTCCGTTCTGGCTTTGTTGGAAACATCTCCCGCTGACATACTGCTGGACTGACTCTGCCTGGCTGCCACACCTGTCCACATTAATTCACACCTGTTTCCACACATCCATGAGACACTCAATGTCAGTTAGATGACATATACAGGGAAGACGCCGAGTCAATACTAGCGTGTCGTACAAACATAAAATGATAAAGATGTCCACTCACTTTCTGAGGCACAATAATGATAAGTCATAAATATACCAGTGTAGCCTTTCCAAAGTAAGACACAGACACCCACATTTCCAAAGCCAGAAAATGAAGTGGGAGCAGGTGAGAAATACAGACATGTGATATGTACTTTAGCAGAATACATTAATAACATAGTAAAGGGCATGCTCAATCAAATGCAATACCAAATGTGTGGGATAGAGTGAGCGAAACTGTAATAAAGAAGACAGTGCATTGCTATGCATGTGTGTCCATGTGTATGCATGCATGTCATCATGTACCTTTGCATAAATGTATACTTTGTTTTATTAAAACTTTTATACATGTATAAGTGTTCATAGTTTTTATAAAGCCCCTGGATGAAGGCTGGGCACAGTTAAATACTGATGATGGGTTTGTTGTTTCTTCTTACTCTGAGACTTTGACGTCTGTTCATTTCAAACACTAAAATTAATGCAGACTGCACACAGACACACTGCACGAGTACACAATAACACTGCACGAGTACATCGTTGACACACCCAGATAACTTTAAGTTATGTGCGCACACAAAGTGTACTCGGTAGAGAAAACGATATCATACACGGAAAAGTAAAAACAGAAATAAAAATCATTGGAGATCACTTCTTCCACTCTGGTCAAACTCAAACCACAGAATCGCAGACACAACATCGCATCAGTCAATGGGTGTGTCTTGTACGAGTCTAACTGTGGACTTTAGCCTGTAATAATCACATAAGAAGTTATTCCACCGGAATTACCCTGATTTTATTATATACATGTGAAGTTAATGCACATACAGACCCTTTCAAGACAGACGTATCATTTTCGAAATTTCCTCTATTTGCTATGTTGTCAAACACGCCGGAAGAAGTCAAATTTGCGCGCAACTGCGGAACTGCAACGTAAAAGGTGGACCGGGAAGGAATCCCCCCCCCCCCCCCCTTCTCTCTCTCTCTCTCCATTTATACCTATCATTGCTCTCTGTTTCTCCGTACCAGTTTTGAAATAGAGAGCAGTTGTAGGTATAAATGGTTCTATTCATTTAAATCAATATTTCAAACAGAGAAACATATCAAAATCGTAACAAACAAGCGGCATAGAATCTGTTTTGCGAAGCTCAGACTGAGAGCACTTGGACTGAATGCCAACAGAGCTGGTTCGACAAGAGCTGGACAAAAAGCATAGACAAAAAGGAAGGTTTACATTTGGATGGTCAATTTCGACAATGTATTTTTGTGATGTGTTCGTAGTAATGTATGACGTGTTTCGGTGTTACATGCCGGCTTAAATAGACATTATATGTTTTATATGTACTTTGTTATGTGTTCGTATTGATTTGATGTGTGTCGATGTCACGTGCTTAAATAATTATTATACGGATTATATGTACTTTGTTTCTTGTGTACTGTTCAAACCTTGGAGATGAACGTGACGACTGGGGCGGGAAGGGGGGGGGGGGGGACAGTACCCGCCTGCTACCTGGACTTTTAAAGCAAATGACAATTAAAATACCAAAGTGCCGCTTATACCTTAGTAGATTAGTTTATTTTGATTATGTTTTTTCTTTCTGTTCCATTTTATTTGTTTCAGTTGCACAATTTTTGTTCTGATTTGTACCTGCTGTCACTGGAGCTTTCAGTACAATGGCAGCTACTGACATTAAACATTTCACGAGTGTTCAGTGTGTTCAGTGTTATCTCTCCGTCTCACTCACGCGCGCGCACGCACTGACGCATAAGTGCAAGGCTAATATCAGTTTCAGCCAGTGCATGTGAAATATCATATACTGATCGGCAAAAAGCAGTCCGAACATCAGTTGACTCGTTATAGAAGACTGGGCTGAGAAGAAGAAAAAGAAGGTTGAGAAGAAAACCTCATATTTCTGCCATGTACTCGGTGATTAACATTGTTTATTTTCATTTGTTGTTATTTATTTCTTACGAAATAAACAAAGTCAAAATCATGAGAAAAAAGGGGGGCAACGACGAAACCACTGACTCCCTGTCTTAGCATAACTTGGTCAGCCTGACGGACCGGCCGAAAACGATAAGGTAAAAGGTTCAGTGGTAAGACTGCCGTACTATCACTACGTTGAATGTTATGTACATTGGCGTCAGTTTCCACGTGACAAATACCCAACCATAATTCAGTAATCACATCCATTCACTCACCGTGTATTACATTAGGCCACTTTATATATGGGTTATAAGTTTTGCCGGCGCAATGCACTGACACGGAGTTTGCACTCATATGACGCTAAAACATGTTATTGAGTTCGTTGTGTTTCACCTTCCACCAGATAGTTCCCTGCCCTTGTGGAAGCGACGGTATACCTCACTGGGCACGCATAAACACACGCACCCCTACTACTACTACTACTACTACTACTACTACAGTACTACACACACACACACACACACACACACACACACACACACACACCGATGTACATGCATTCACACACATGCGCGCTCGCTCACACCCCCCCCCCCCTCCCCTTCTCTCTCGTCTGTCTGTCTCTCTCTCTGCCATGTCCTCACGGTCTTCTGTACCTATTCATTCATTCTTTTTATATCCTTTGTGTCCCACTTTATTTCTATAAAATAATAATAATAATGATAATATGTATGGAGAAGTTTGAAAACATGTTTTGATGGTTGTACACATTTTGTGAATTTAAAATGTTAAAAGAATACAAGAAATAAAAATAGACCAAAAAAAGTCAGGAGAAAAAGAAAGAATGAATGACTGAACAGCTCGCAGGCTGGGACTGATAATCGCATTATCGCAGAACTAAGGACTGGGGTTACACTCTGACAACACTAGAACTTGATGTCACATACCTATTAATAGTCTCACTCTCTTTCTCTCCCCTCCGTCACCTTGTATTTTTGAATCCCCTCTCCCTTCTCCAAACACGCATATAAATAAATGAATATCCATCTATCTATCGATCTATCTATCTGTCTGTCTATCTATCTATCTATCTATGTACATGGGGGTGGGGGTGGGGGGTATTTATGTGTATATGTATATATATATATATATATATATATATATTATATATGTGTGTGTGTGTGTGGGTGTGTGTGCAGTTGATTTTAGAATTTTTTTTTATAGATAAATAAACAGAAATATACATAAGCATCTACGTACCTATACGTACCTACGTACACAAGCACACGCATGGTGCACAACCACACACACACACACACACACACACACACACACACCTCAGAGACGTGCAACAGGATGAGTAACGTTCGTTCACAGAATCACTTTCCTTCGTAGATAGCTGTGTGTGTGTGTGTGTGTGTTGTGTGTGTGTGTGTGTGTGTGTGTGCGCGCGCGCAAGGATTTTGTCAGTTACATGCATATTTATTTTGGTGTTTAACAAAACAACAACAACAACAAACGTGACTGGTCTTCTCGACTTGCAACTTGTGTTCAATATCTTGTGACTATCTTGTCTCGATTCAGATAAAATCAATTCATCCAGTAATTTGAAACAGTAACGGAATAAGTGAATATTCATCATGCAAAGTCACTTAATTTTTCTTCTGAAGCAGGATTTGCGTAAAATAAATCTTCCGTGTCTTGAAAACATGCAGGCTTCTTGACATTTCGACCACTGCGTGTAGTCTGGAGGCTTTGTTCATCAGGCATCGCTGGCTGGCTGGAAATGAAGATGGGTCCTCACTGGAGGTTGTCTCAAAAGTACTTCATGTCACAAAACCACCATCACTGCGAGGAGGACTCTTGGTAGCACCACCAGATGTGAGAAAATCTGGGTGGTTGTCTTCATAGGACCTTCCCCCGAGGGATGCCTGGGGTATTTCAGTATAATTAGCATCCCGCCTTCTGAAAATTCTGTGCTAGAAATCTCCTCCTTTCTACTATCACTTTATTTCTGCCTTTTTTTTTCTTCCCTCAATGCTGTCTCTCTTTTTCTTTTTTCTTTTTTTTATCCCTCCCCAGTCCATTCCCTTTCTTTTCCCGAGCAAACCTTGACACTTTTTCCTCTCTTTTCCGAAGTCTGTGATGTACAATAACAGCGCTGACAAAACTGAGGCCCATCTGGAATGACAGTAACATCACGGTCAGTTCAAAGATCAGACAGATGCGCTCCTTTGTCATTTCTATATTTCTATTTAAAAACGATTTTTAAAAATGTCTGGGGGTCATGGACTTTAACAGCTGAACTAGAGAATAAGATACACGCCACAGTGATGAAATGCTTCCGGAGCTGAGATCCTTGGCATCACTTACAGGGACCACATCACAAAATATGCAGTGCGTAGAAGTGTCGAGCAAGCTATTGGGCCGTTTTACTCTGGTAGTGATATTGTAAACACTGGGTTGGGCACTAGCTGTTCATTGAGTAGCGTTATTGGCACTATATTGTCTTTTTATGTAGTTTTTGTTTGGCTTTGATTTTTTGTTGCTGTTGTTGTTTTTTTGGTAATCTGGAGATGATAAGCAGAAGGATTGACGTCCTCAGCACAACCTTGTCGTATTTGCTCCAAGGAGCTGAATGGTTACGATAATGTGTCATGAACTGTGTTTTGTAAGCTAATGATTATTTATTTTGATGTAACAGTGTTGTGTTTAACTCGATTGAACATTTATATAGTTGGGCAGTCCTGATGATTATTGCCCTTTGCAGTAGGCTGGACTTTTAACAACAACAATGATAACAACAACAACAACAACAATAATAATACCTATCTGTCTATCCCGTAGCCTCGCAGACCGTGGGGGGCACCTCACCATGGGCAACCAGTCTCACGGTTTTCTGTCCTTCTGACTCTCACTCAGGGTTAGACCTGTCCACTCTGAGATGCTGTCCTCCCATCTCTTCTTCTGCCTGCCTCTTCTTCTTGTTCTCTGCACTGTTCCCCACAGAAAGGTCTTGACCAGCCCTGATGAATGCGAACGTGGCCACTTCAGTTTCATTTCCTTTTCTTTACAATGGTCAGTAGATCATCGTGTGGCCCAATAGCTTGCTTGACACTTCTACGCACTGCATATTTTGTGATGTGGTTCCTGTAAGTGATGCCAAGGATCTTCCGGAAGCATTTCATCTCTGTGGCGTGTATCTTATTCTCTAGTTCAGCTGTAAAAGTCCATGCCTCGCAGGCATTTAAAAAAAAAAAAAATTTTTCTTTTCTTTTTTTTTTGAAAATAGAATATAGAAATGACAAAGGAGCGCATCAGTCTGATCTTTGAACTGACCGTGATGTTTCTGTCATTCCAGATGGGCCTCAGTTTTGTCAGCGCTGTTATTGTCTGAGCTATCCTGGAGAGTATTTCTGGCTTGGATCCTTTGTCCGAAACGATTGCTCCACGTTTTCAATTTTCACTGATTCTAATATCTGTACTGATGCCGTCGGTGTTGTTGGTCATCAGTTTGGTCTTCTTTGCGCTGATCTCCATTCCATTAGCTACAGATGTTTTGTCAAGGCATTCCACCAGGTTTACGAGCTCTACTTCATTCCCTGCCAGTCAGCCAATGTCATCGGCAAAGCGTAGGTTGGTGATTGTTCCTCCACCGATGCTGACTGTTCCTTCCGGGAGGATATTGAAGAGAGTGGGAGATAGTAAACAGCCTTGTCTAACTCTAGCAGTTATTCTGAACCAGTCTCCAATGCTGCCACTGAAGTAGACTGCGCTGCAAGCCTTTTCATACAGACGCTGTATCACCTTGATCAGGTTGGCGTTGATGTTGTAGAGCTTCATAGCTGCCCACAAGACATCGTACCATACCCTGTCGAAGGCCCTCTTAAAATCCACGAAGACGTGGTAGAGGTCTTGCTCGTGTTGTATGTATCTCTCACACAGTATCCTGAGGTTGAGTATTTGTTCTGTTGTGCTGCGCCCTGGTCTGAACCCCACCTGTTCTTCTGTGATGATCTTCACCGCTTGTGGTTTCAGTCTGTCCAGAATAATTTTCAACATAACCTTGTTCAGATGGATTATCAGGGTGATGTAATGGTAGTGTTGGCATTATTGCAGATTCCCTTTTTTGGGGAGAGCAATGACAATAGATTGGGTCCATGGTGTTGGCCATTCTCCAGTCCGCCAGATCTTGTTGCAGACTGTGGTGAGGGCGCTGACCATGGCTTCTCCCCTTGCCTGTACTAGTTCTGCCGCAATGTTGTCCACTCCTGGCGACTTTCCTAACTTCATTGCCTTCACTATTGCTTGGACGTCTCTCAGAGGATAGGTACGCGTCGCTATCATTTCTTGGGGGGACATTTAATACCTCTGGAACCCCTGTGGCTCTGTGGCTGTACAACTCAGCAGTAATCAGTCCATCTATTCAGGATATCCTGCTCCTCTATCAGTCAGTTCCCTGCTTGTCTTGGATAATTGTGGAATGCCTTTGTTTGGTGCTTGTCAGATCTTTCACAAACTTGTACGGTTTTGTTGTTGTTTTTTGCCCTTGTTCGATTTCAGGCTGTCTTCAGTGTTTTCGCACTGCTCCTCGATCCATTTCTCTCCTGCTTTTATTGATCTCTTGGCTGACAGCTCTGTATTGTTTCGCCCCACCTACCTCATTCTTCTTTTCTTCAGCTCCTTCCTTTGGTCACATAGGTCCAGGATATCTGCCGCGACCCAGGGCTACTTTGTTGGTCGATGCTTGCCAAGAATCTCACCAGCTGTTTCGGTCACTGAAGTGTTGAAGGAGTCGATCAACATATCCATATCTGTGTCAATGTCAGTGTCGAAGATGGTGAGGGGAGCAAGTCTACCTCATATCATAGTTTGGAAAACCTCTGCTTCCTCAGGATCCTTTAGTTTGTCGAGGTCGAACTTGATTCTTGTGTGGCCTTGTTTTTGACAATCTTAGATGGAGGCGGAATGTCATCATCACAAGGTCATGATCACTTCTGACATCAGCTCCTGGGAAAGTTCTTGTATTGGCAATGCTCACACTTGACTGGAAATGCTTTTTCACCATGATGTAGTCGACTTGGTTGTCCGTCTGGGTGTTGCCAAGTCCACCTTCTGGAATCGTCTTCATCATAACAAAGTCATTGTATCTGGAAAATTCCAGGAGCCTAAGGCCTCTGTTGCTTGACTTGGATTTGCAGAACAGTCCGCAAGTGCCTTTCCAGTTGTTGTAAGCATCCTCTCCTACCTTGGCGTGCCGGTCGCCTTGCACAATAAAGGCGTTTTCTGTGGGGTTGATCCGAAACTTCTTGCACTTGTTCGCAGAAATCTTTACAGCCTCGTCGTCATAATCGCTTGTTGGTGTAAAAGCATGGATAATGATGTTAAATGGGGTTGCCTTCAAGCATATAGTAATAAGGCGGCTGGATATAGGTCGGCATGATGATAATAATAATAATCATCATCACCATCATCATCACATTTCTTGGGACCTAGTTACCATCTGAATATTTCGTGTTCAAAGTTCTTCTGCTCTGTGATTCCGAGCATGGGTTTTGGTAGATGGAAAGATGGAATTGTGTGGTTATGGGACTTTGTTAACTGCGGACCAATATGAGGAACTGTGGGATAATGGATCCTACTCCAGTTGTTGGGCTTCGCAAGAATTTCGTCTCAGACGCGACCTGGCGGTTTGTGGTAAAATTCAGGTGACGTCTGTTCAGTCTTCAGTATCGTCGCAAGGATGTCTGGATCAGGTAAGATCTTGAAGTGATCTTCTCTTTGACAACTGCCAGGTTCCTCCACTATCTATCATGGTCTAGTTTCTGTGAGAAGATCTCACCTGGCTGCATAGTTCAAGAAGCTAGTGTGCACCATTTATTCTGTAGAAGTTCAGCTGATTACACTTCTGTCTGCTGTCTCTGGACTCAGCTGATGCTCTGACGTAGAACTGGGGCTTGGGATTAGAAGGGAGCGTTGGAAGATTAGTTTTGATGTTGAGCCGTACACGAGTTCTGCTGGTTTTTCCCTGTAGCTGACGTTGGTGTTGCAGAAGTGTCAGAAGACCAAGAGATGGGTCACTCTCACTCAGGGTTTTCTTCGCTGTCTGGACAGCTTGCTCAGCTTCTCCATTCGACTGAGGGTGCTGTGGGCTGAAAGTGATGTGATCAAATCCACAGTGTGTAAAAAAAAATCTTGAATTCAGCAGAGACAAACCATCTTCCATTGTCTATGACAAGCAGTTCTGGTATACCACGGTGTGTATACATATTTATTAGTCTTCCAGCTACAGCTTCTGTGGTGATGAATGGAAGATATCCTTATTCAAGATATCTTGAGAAATAGTTCACCAGGACTAAGTAGCTGTGTCCCATGAAATTACAGATACCTAATGGTAGTCTTTTGTAAAATAATCTACCCACTGATGTGATGAAAGTTGTGAGTTTGGCTGTTAACGGATCTGTGGAATCAGCCAAAATCCAGACCTTGCACCCAGTGGAGAGAAAATGACTGTTCCTTGGAGCTTGTGAAGTATGTCTCCCATTGTAGGAATTATGCTATGTTCTCTGTTAATGGTCATGTTTAATCTTTTGAAGTCTGTACAGATTCTGACTGAATTTGTTTTCTTCCTCAAGACTAGAACCATTGGTCTCCCTCTTTGAACACTGGAGCATATTTTAAGCAAGGCCACTTGATCTTGTTGCGTGACCATACCAGCGTAGCTATATTTTTTCTTAACTGTTGTCAGCAGATCTTAATAATGTCCAATATGCTGCTTAATGGTTTGATGTACTTGTTCATTGGGGATGTGATCAACCTATCGAATGTTTAGTATCTTGCGATAACACCTCATTTCCATGGCTTGGATTTTTCTGTTCAAATCTGCCGTCAAGATACATGCCTCACACGCATACTGGAAGATAGAATATACCAGTGCACACAGGAGTCTAATCTTGAGTTTCATATAAATGTTGCTGTCCTTCCATATAGGTTTCAGTCTGGACAGTGCTGATGTTGTCTTTGCTTTCCTTAAGAGGATTTCTGATTTGGATCCTTCATTGCCGATAGTGGATCCCTGACAGGTAAACTGTTGAACAGTTCCTAGTTTCTGTCCCTGGATAGTTATATCAGCAGTGATGGTGGTATTGTGACTGGCCATGAACTTGGTCTTTTGGGCATTGATTTCTGATGCTACATTTTGTGATGCATTTCAGGAATATGTTGAACAGTGTGTGAGACAGAAAGAAGGCAGCCCTGACGGACGCCAACTGTAAGTATGGAACCACTCTCCAATTGCACCATTTGTGAGTAGCTCACTGGTCGCCTTGGAGTAAAATTGCTGTATGGTGTTAAGTTTTGCCCGATGTTAAATTTGTTCATTGTGGCTCATAGTGCTTCCTGACAGGCTCTGTCAAACGCCTTCTTAAAGTCTATGAAGACGTAGTAGAATTCCCTCTGGTAGTGGATGTGTTTCTTGCAGAGGGTCTGATGGTTCTGTCGGAGATTTCCTTTCTTGGGGAGGGTGATGACAAATGATTGGGTCCATGGCGTGGGCCATTCATCTGTATGCCAGATTTTCTTGCAGATGACAGTTAGGATGTTTCAATCATTCACTTCCACTACCCATCGTATAAATGAAGGAGTTTTTGAACTGCTTGCTTTTCTTCGTCGGGTTTTAATGCTTGGCGAAATCTAAGAGAAAAAAAGTAGTTTCCAATCAGGCCAGGTCTGAGGGCGTGAAAATGAAACTGTCTGGTGCCTTGAATGGGGCCGTTCCTTGCTGAGTTAGCTTATTGGCTTTTGAACAAAATCGGCAATGAAAATGACAATATAAGATACAAGCCAAGATCCTACAAGTTTACAATGGATCCTATATTCTTTGCTCTTCAGTATCCCACATCTGTTACTATGTAACCATCACTCATTCTTCAATGTTGTCAACACCACAGCCCAATTTGAGAAGAGACAGGCGACATTTAGTTACATCGACAAGTTCGTACCATTAGTGCAAGGTATGCAATGAAGGCAAACGACCCGCATGCGCGAGTAAACAGTTCAGACTAACCCCGATGTTGGAACTGAAAGCAATATCTCCATAGATATATAGATAGCTAGATAGAAAGACAGACAGACAGATATGAGAGGGGGTGCGGAGCTCGATCTGTCTGGCGTGCCCGGCATCTCCTCTGACGTTGCTCCCGGTGTGTGTGGCGTTAGCACTACTGACACTGACCCCTGATGTGTTATCCGTGTGTGTCGACACATCCACTTTATGTGGCTCTGTTTGTGCTGCTTCCAACCTCAACACACGTGTTCATGCTGACATGTTTACTTCCCGTGACATTGCCCCCCTCTGACGTCAATTTTCCAAACTGTAGTGTATCCCCTGTGATAGCCTCTGCTCCGCTTCCTACTCCTCCCGCACCTGTCTCAACTCCCGGACCTTTCTCTTCCTTCCCACCGTCCTCCACTGCTCAGTCGTCATCTTCTCCTAGCACTGTCTGTCTGCCTGACTCACCTACTTCACCTTTCAATTCCTCTCTACCTGCCTCTGATCTCTTTCATGTCTGTTCAATGCTCGATCTGTCTGCCCTGATCAAAAGACTGACTATATTTCTGACTACATTTTTTAAAACAACTTTGATGTAATATTTCTTACTAAAACCTGATTACAATCACAAGGCCACGAACCCAAACTTAAACAACTGACTCCCCATGACTACAAAACCAAGTCACTTCCTCGACCGTCTCGTGGAGGTGGCATCGCCATCATGTACAGACATCTTAGAATCTTCCCTTTCATCCTTGCACAACCATGCCTTTCCACATAATTCTTCTGAAACGCTCGAAATCACTCTGAATGTTCCCGGTCACTCAATCATCTTCTGTTGTCTCTATCGTCCTCCTCCTAGTCGCAAGAACAACCCAAAGTCTTCTCTGTTTCACGAAGAGTCCCAAACACTACTTGATTAGTACAACCTTCGTTCTGGCAAACTCATCATCCTTGGAGAGTTCAACTTTCATTTCGACAACCAAACCTTTTCTGATGTCAAACGCCTATGTCAATCTCTGTCCAATCTCTCTCGCTCGTCACAGAACCATAGAACCAATAAACGGATCTGGCCATACCTGGACTGGCTGATCACCTGTGACTCTGATGCCATCATTGCATCAGTGACTGTGGCTGACGAACTTTCTTCTGACCATTCTGCTGTTGTTTTCTCGCTTAACACTTCAAAACCAACAAGAACCACAAAATCTGTTACTCGTCGCAACCTGAAATGCATCAACATTAACACTTTTTCTTTTCAAGCTGCTGAACGCCTTTCCAAATTTTCTTCCCGGACCGACGTCTCTGCACATTACAACACTGTCCTCTCTCAACTGCTGGATGAACATGCACCCGCCACTACCCGCATGCTGCCTGATAGGCCTTCCGCTCCATGGCACACAATAGACATTCGACTTGCAAAACACAAGCGTCGCTAATTGGAACAGCGATGGCGATCAACAAAACTGAAAAGCCACAAACAAATCTTCCGAAAACAAATAAACAAAGTCAAATATATGATCTCATCAGCGAATACAAACTTCTTTTATTCCCAAGCTATCGATGCCACATCCACCAAATCTCTTAATTCCATCATGTCAAATCTTCTTGGCACTGCAAAAAGGACACCTCTTCCTTCTGCCTACGTTTTATCTGACCTCCCCAATGTCTTCTCTTTCTTTTTCGATAAAGTCCAAAATATTCGTACCAGCTTGGATCAAACACCTTTGCTACATACTTCTTCTGATCCTCAGTTCAATGGCACACCTCTCCATTCCTTCAATCCCTTGATTGAAATAGAAGTCCATGAAATCCTGAAAGAAATGGCAATAAAATCATGCGAGCTTGATCCCATACCAGCCTCTGTCGTTTCCCAATGTGTCTCACAGCTTCTCCCCACAATCACCAGTATTGTCAATTCATCTCTTCTCACTGGAACGTTTCCATCCACTTTCAAATCTGCAATCGTCCGGCCTCTTCTGAAGAAACCCAATCTCGACGCAAACATCTTGAAAAACTATCGACCAGTTTCTAACCTTCCTTTCCTGTCCAAACTTCTTGAAAAAGCCATCTTGAAGCAACTCAACAACCACCTTCATTTCAACAATCTCCTCTACCATTTTCAGTCTGCCTATCGTGCTGACCACAGCACCGAAAACACTCTCCTCCACATCCTGAATAATTTACTGTTAGCGACCGACTCAGGAAAAAATTCCCTTCTCATTCTTCTCGACTTGCCAGTTGCCTTTGACACGATAGACCATTCAATTCTTCTTTCCCGTCTTCATTATACATTTGGTATCAACGGCACTGCTCTCAACTGGTTCAAATCATATCTCAAAATCATATCTCACTGACCGATTTCAGTCTGTCATCGTTGATAATTACCAGTCTGAACCAGTTAAAATCGCACACGAAGGGGCCTTACGCCGATGACACTCAACTTCAGAAAAATGATACCCCTGAAAATTTATCCTCGCTCTTACAAGAAACATCCGACTGCTTCCTGGACATTAAAAACTGGATGACTCTGAATTTGTTATAATTGAACGCGGACAAAACTGAAGCAATGATCATAGGAACTAAACAAAAACTCACTTCCATCACAATTGGCACAATCAAACGCTGTTTCTTCCATTCTTTTTCTTCTTCTTCTTCTTTTTTTTTCTTTGTGTGTGTGTGTGTGTGTGTGTGTGTGTGTGTGTGTGTGTGTGTGTGTTTCCTCCTCCTTCATTTTCTTCTATTTCTTCTCCTTTCAGTTTGGTTAGTTCTGTTTTTAATGATAAAATATTGCTATTTTGTTCTCACGAGAGGATAGTGAAAACAAAGCTTGTAGCTTATCCTTTTACCCTCAATAAAACACCGAGCTCTGATCCGGCTGTTGTTTACCTTATGTGAAAAGAATCGATTGAAGATCAAATTGATTTTTCTCTAAAATGACCCGTTTGTGCGATCTTCATGTAAAATTCAAGACTTCGAGGCTTTTCATTTGCTTCAAATAGAAGAATTTGGTATGCACAACGAGAATTAAAATGGCATTCAGTGAACAGCCACTCCGGATCTAATAATCACAGAAAACAAAAGCGCCGAACGCATGCTCTACCAACACCAACACCCACCACACTCCCCTACCCACCCCACCCACAAACAAATGTGCACACACACGTAAATACATTCTACATAACATTCCGTCAAAACACAAATGATGTTCGTCCTTCGGATTCGAAGATGACCATGGCTTCAAGAATCAGATGGAAGATCGGTGGCTGTGGGTCCGGAGGTAATTGATGAGGCCAATCCGGGCCCTGAAGGCTCTCCCACATGTGGGACACATGTCTGTGGGTGCTTTCGTGGCAGTGGATGCTGTTAGGGCCTTGCGCACAGCACTTGTTGCGCGGTGTAGATTGAAGTCATGACTTGCGCTTGACTTGGATTAAAGTGAAAGAGAGTTGTACAGGTCGTCAGCCTCACTCTCTCGTCCCGGCCTACCTGGACCCAGTCGAGACGGCTGGAGATAGGTCAGGATACCATGGATGGCCGGCAGTGTTCTGCATGTGTCTATCTGGACCAAGTGACAAGACAAAAGTCGTGACAGCTGGAGATAAGGTCAGGATGCAGTGGGTGGCTGGCAGTATTCTGCAAGTGTCTCACTGCGCCCTTTTAGCGCTCCATGGCGCATGCTGAGAATCGCCTTTCCGCCCGTTGAACCAATGATGGTTTCTTTCGCGCAGTCCGTCGAATCCAGGCTTCATACTCTAGGTGATGGAGTCTCCCGTCGGACCGACGGATGAGTAGGCAGGCAGGCTTATCTGTCGGTGTGTGTCCTCATATGGGAAAAGAGGCCGATTCTGGATGCGCAGCACCTCCCACAGGTGTTGCAAGGAAAAACGTCTCCAGAAGTTGAGCCCTGCTTCCTTTGCTCACACTTCTCCTTAATGGCCAGCGTTCTCTTGTTTTCAAACGTCTTTATGCCACTAGAGCACAGCATCCTCCAGCGACAGCGGTACAAGGCATCAGTTTCCCAGAAAGCAATGTCTATGTCACAGGCTTTGAGGTTGGTCTTCAAGGTGTCCTTGAAGCGCTTGCAGGGTCTTCCAAGTTCGCGGTGGCCTTCCTTCAGCTGGCAATACAAAAGTATCTTCAGGATCCTGCTGTCTGTCATGCGGACGTGTCCTTTCCAGCGTCGCTGGCACTGGATCAGCAGGCTTTTGATGCTGGGCAGACCGCTCCTCTCTAGAACCTGGAGGTTGGAAACCTGGTCTTGCCACTTTATGCCAAGGATCTTTCGTAGGCATCTCTGGTGAAACTGCTCAAGTTGTTGAATGTGACGGCGATACGTCGTCCATGTTTCACAGCAGTACAACAAGGTGGTCAGCACAACAGCTCTGTAGGTTTTGATTTTGGTGCTGAGCCTGATGCCTTTGTTGTTCCACAGCCTGTTGTTGAGTCTGCCAAAGGCGGAGCTGGCCTTGGCGATGCGCAGCGTCACTTCTGCATCAAGGGCTCCGTTGCTGCATAGGGTGCTGCCCAGGCAGCAAAACTTGTCGACTAACTTTATCTCTGTGACATCGATCTTGATTGCAGGTGGGGGGAGGCACTGGCGTTCTGTGAGCTAGCTGGTTGGTACATGGACTCGGTCTTGCTGAGGCTGATGGTGAGTCCAAAGCACCTGCAGGAGGCTGAGAACCTGACAATAATGAACTGCATGTCCTCATGGGTGTGTGCAGCAAGTGCGCAGTCATCAGGGAAGAGGAACTCTCTCAACAGTGCCTCAAACACCCTGGACCTGGCGTGGAGTCGTCGCAAGTTGAATAGTTTACCATCTGTGTGAAACTGAATGTAGATGCCCCGGTCACAGTCTTGGAAGGCGTCAATCAGCATGGCAGAGAAGAGAATGGAGAACAGTATAGGTGCCAGGACGCAGCCCTGCTTCACTCCATTTACCACAGGGAACGGATCCGACATGTCAGTATTTTCCTGTACTCTTGCCTGCATGCCATCATGGAATGATGCAATCAGCTGGATTAGGCTCTCTGGGCAGCCGAACTTTAGGAGGATCTTCCACAGACCACGGCGGTTCACCGTGTCGAAGGCCTTAGTCAGGTCTACAAAGACCATGTGGAACTCCTTGTTCTGCTCACGGCACTTCTCTTGCGTCTGGCGTACGGCAAACACCATGTCACATTTTCCCCTGCCTGAGCGACAGCCGCACTGTGCTTCAGGGATGACTGTGTTGGAGACATGGTCAACCAGTCTGTTCAGTATGATGCAGGCAAAGATCTTGCCGGCGATGCAGAGGACAGAGATTCCACGGTGGTTATCGCAGGATGTTTTGTCTCCCTTCCGTTTGTAAATGTGGACAATTGAAGCATCCTTGAAATCCTGGGGGACCTCCCCTCTCTCCCAGATAGACTGGAACAGGGCAGTCAGTTTGTCTGTCAGCACCTCGCCTCCGTACTTGTAGATGTCAACCTGGATTCCATCTGCTCCTGGTGCTTTTCCTGACGTTGTCAGCTTCAGGGCCTTCCGGGTCTCGGCCTTGGTGGGAGGGGCAGCTAGCGAGTCATTGACTGGTAGCTGTGGGAGGGCTGCAATTGCCTCGTCAGATACGGACGAGTCCCTGTTGAGAAGGGTGTTGAAGTGCTCTGCCCAGCGGGCAAGGATGTCTTTCTTGTCTGTCAGGAGGGTGGTCTGGTCCAAGGCTTGGACAGGGGTTGATCCTGTGACTCTCAGCCCATACACAGCTCGGAGACCATCATGGAAGGTCTTCATGTCGTGAGCATCAGCAGCGGACTGAAGTTCTTTGGACTTTCTCTCCCACCAGGTGTTCTTCATCTCACGCAGCCTCTTCTGTACAAGTTGCTTGGTTTGCAAGAACTGGTTCTCCTTCCTCTGGCAGTCTTTATCGGAAATGTGATCCTGATGCTGTATATGCAGTGTGTCCAGGAGCTTGGAGATTCCAGAGTCGTTCTCGTCAAACCAGTCTTTGTGGCTCCTCTGTACAAAGCCGAGTGTGTCAGCTGCTGCTGTGTACACAGCATCTCTAAAGGTGCTCCATACCGCTTCTACATCAGTCGATGCGGGAATTTCTTGGAGAGCTGTTTGGCTTTGCTGCTTCAGCACGTCCTTGGTGATAGGGAGGCAGTGGATGTTCAGCTTCCTAGGGGGGTTCTGCCTGGCTGGTTAGAGCTTGCATGCAAGTCTCATGCAGCGTGTAATGGAAACATCACCTCTGTCCCTGTGCCGGACAATCACGTAGTCCAGCATGTGCCATTGCTTAGAGCGGGTGTGCACCCATCCACTCTAGGTAGACAAGCCCTAAATGTTGTGGGTCCACGGCAGTTCATCCGGCGTGCTCGTAAGTCTCCCTACACATTGTTTGGGCATCCTCATCCGCCATTGCAGCTATTGGGAGATGTCTCAACTTCCGCCTGCTCCGCTGTTGGAATGATTTCTTCGTATCTGACCCATGCATGGGGGGCTGGTTCATTTGCGCCAGTGCGTATCCACACACCGGTAGGCCATGCGCGCCGCACGTTATGTATGTGGGCCAGCAACCACCTCCCTTAAATGCCATCTTTAATAATGTGCGATCTTCGCTTGACAGTAAAAAATAATTACGTATTGAGACTGGCAGACGTCATAATATTCCACAAGAACTACGTATGTAGCTGCGAAGTGAGTGCACTTGGAGACGATTAATGATGGAATGCCCCAAATTAGTTCCTTTCAGAGAAATATTTAAATCCGAACTCCATTATTTCATTTAATTTTCACAATTAACTAAAAAGCTGGGGGGACAATGTGTTCGAAATTTGGGGGGACTCAAGCAGTCCCTTACACTGGCAATGATTGCTGAAAAAATTCTATAGGAAGCATACATCCATGCATACACTGAGGGATCAGCAACTTATAGTCAGTGGAGGCACAGGCATCATGGTGCACTTCCTTGAAGGAGAGACAGCTGCTCTCAGAGTTACCACTGACAAACACTGTATCAACTATCGTGCAGAGACTGAAGTACAAATGCAAGCCACCTCCATGATTCAGGACTCAGCCAACTGCTGCAGCCAAGATGTTTTCCTGACAGACGCTCTGGTAGTGCTGCAAGCCCTTCAGAACAAGCTCCCATCCTTGAAGGGAGAGAAAGTGGCACGAAGCAGGTGATCCTCCAGTGGATCCCGGCCCATTGTAGGGTCCCTGGGGACCTTAGGGGAGCAACCTAACAACAGCGTCAGCTTCACTGAAAAGAGGTCCATCATCAGGGCATTTAGGCGCCCACAACAATCAGGGACAACTACCGCATGTTACCCAGAGAGCAGCAAAGTGTCCTGGTCAGACTTGGCACCAGTCACAACAGACTGAACAATCACATGTACCGAAAACGGAAGCTGGTGCAATCTCCCACCTGTCCCTGTGGACACAAAGACCAGATAGCGGATCATATTCTCCAACACTGCCCCCTGTTCAAACAGGCAAAACAAAATGTGTGGCCTGTAGACACTCCACTCATGGCAGCCACAAAGAGTGAAGAAAACAAGGTTATTCATTGACATTACTGAACTGATGGTGTAGCTGTGAACGCCAAGAAGAAGAATCAGTCAGGTACCCATTCAAACCTGGGTGGAGTGAGGAAAATTCAGAGTGAAGTGTCTTTCCGGAAAATCAGAGCAAAGTGTCTTTCCGGAAAATCAGAGCAAAGTGCCTTTCCCAAGGACACAACACCAGGCTGAAACAGGAGATTGAACCCTGGCCACTGGATCAGCAGTCCAATGAATTATTGATTCTGCCATGGTGGTTTCGAAAAGTGTACACATGAAAAAATGCTGGAATGCCAAGAAGTATCGACTCTTCAACATCAGATATGAAAATAATGAAAAAAATAATCATCAGTCAACATGTAAAACGGTGAAACAAGCCAGGAGTAATTTCTTTTAATGGAATTAAATATACATGCATACAAATGCTTTGGATGGAATGTTGAACATATATTATACAGACAGACCAAGAAAAAGCAAAATAACACAGCAGAGGAAAACAATCATGTAGTATTTGCAAGAAGGCTAGGATAACCTCATCCTGTATTCGTCCAAACACACACACACACACACACACACATGACAGCAACACAACTGGACTATGAAACAGTAAGACAGGAACGAATAAAGTAGCAACAGTAAGATAGGAACCCACCCATGTTACCTCGAAGGTGAAAAGTAGACATACATACACTGACTGAACAGAGTTAGCTACAATTAAATATAATAATGAACACCGTAACTGCTGACAGCAATCACATGATCAACTCTGTATATATAGCTTTGATGATATGATGGCTCAACCCAGACATCCCTGACAGCGCCCCAGGCTTCACTGTACACAGAGCTGACCGCACTGCTGACTCAGGCAAGCAAAGGGGCGGCGGTGTGTGTTTCTTTGTCAACACATGCTGGTGCTCTGATGTCAAAGTGCTATCGCGTGCCTGCTTCCCTGATGTGGAGTTCCTAACCATCCAGTGCCGACCTTTCTACCTCCCACGAGAAATAACTTCAGTGACGCTGATCGCGGTGTAAATCCATCCCACAGCGAACCTCTCCACTGCACTTGGTCTTCTAGCAGACGAAATTAGCAAGTGCGAGAACAGCTGGCCCGATTCCACCGTCATCGTTGCTGGTGATTTAACAAAGCCAGCCTCAAGAAAGAGATGCTGAAGCTGTACCAACAAGTGGACTGCCCAACACGTGGTGACAAGACCCTCGACCATTGCTACACCTCCATCAAGAAGGCATACCACTCAATCCGCTGTGCGCCATGGTTTGGGACGGTCCGATCACAGCATGATCTACCTGGTGCCGTTCTACAAACAAAAACTGAAAGCTGAAAAACCAGTCATGGAAACTGTTAAACAATGGTCGTCCCCTGCCTTAGAGACCTTGCAGGACTGTTTTGAATATACAGACTGGAGTATTTTTAAAGACTCTGCAGGGAACTTAGATGAATATACCGACACAGTGTGCGATTACATTTCTTTCTGTGAAAGTGTGTGCATTCCAACAAAAAATATCAAAATATTTTCAAACGACAAAATTTGGTGTAACAGGGCTGTTAGGCAAAAACTACAGGAAAAAGAGAGGGCATTTCGTGAAACTGATGATAGAATAGTCCACAATAAGGCAAAAAGAAGTGTTGAAAATGCATTAAGAAGGCAAAGTTTTTATATAGGAAACATTTAGAAGAATATTTGTCCACAAACAACTCTAGGAATGTGTGGACCGGACTGTAGAACATCACTGATTACAAAATGACCCACCATCCAGTCAACATCACTGACAGAACTCTTCCAGACAAACTGAACACATTCTACTCCAGGTTTGACAAACCATCGTCTACTTCTGACGTGGTTGCACCCAAAATCCCCCCCACTCCCCCTTTCCTAGTCCAAGAGAATGAAGTCAGACGCCACTTAAGTCGTCTGAAAATAAGAAAAGCCGCTGGCCCTGACAACATCTCACCAGGCCTTTTGAGGAAGTGTGCAGTCCAACTATCTTGTGTCTTCACTGACATATTTAACATGTCCCTTCAGTCATGTGTGGTACCACACTGCTTTAAGAAATCTACAATCATTCCTGTTCCAAAGAAAGCACAGCCTAGTTGTCTTTATAATTATCGTCCCGTAGGCTTAACATCAGTCGTCATGAAAACATTTGAACCCTTGATTCTGCAATTCCTAAAAACTTGCATTCCTCCATCTTTTGATCCCTTTCAGTTTGCTTACAGAACCAACAGATCAGTTGAAGATGCCGTTAGCATAGGTTTCTACCACGTTCTCAGACATCTCGAAAATCCTAACAGTTATGTGAGGACCCTTTTCACTGAGCACAGCTCTGCGTTCAACACAATATAGTATGATCAAAACTATATCTTTTAAATTGAAAGACCTCTCGTTGCCTGAATGAATTTGTGCATGGATCCTAGATTTTCTAAGATGCAGACCGCAAGTTGTAAGTTGGTGACCTCACCTCCTCCACATGTATTCTCAACAAAAGTGCCCCACAGGGATCTGTTCTATCCCCACTGTTGTACTCACTATTCACACATGACTATGCAACTCGTAATGAATGTAACACCATGGTCAAGTTTGCCAACGATACTACTCTAGAAGGGCTGATTACAGTGATGAGTCAAAATATAGGGAACTTGTCAGCTGGTGTGATCAAAACAACTGAATTCAATGTACCAAAAACAAAAGAATTAATTTTAGATTTCAGGAAGACCAGATGTGACCCCTTACCACTTGTCATTAAAGACAAGCAAGTAGAGATCATCAGCGAATTTAAATTTCTCCGACTGATCATTTCCAGTGATTTGAAATGGGAGAAAAAATATGGAAATAATTATTAAGAAAGCACAACAGTGCCTGTATTTTCTTCTGCGTCTCAAAAAGTTCGGAATTAAAAAAGAAATCATGGTTGATTTCTACTGAGCAGTCATTGAAAACGTATTAACCTTTGCTATTACTGTTTGGTACAGAAACATCTCAAAGGCAGAAGTCGCAGCCCTGAACTATCGTAAAAACTGCCACTAACATTACCGGGGCTGATCTACCTTCTTTCAAAAAAGCAAAATCAATCAGCCAGGATGAATCACACCCAGCTTTCAGGATTTTCGAGATGCTCCCCTCTGGTCGACGGTACAGAAATATAAGGACAAAAAACAATCGTTTCACCAATAGCTTTTTCCCGAAAGCAGTCAATGCCCTGTCTCTCGAACAAATCTAGTATGACAACTAGAATTGTGCAATCAATAACCATCTACCTGAAGATCTAGTCATCAGCCCCATCCACATGTAATATGCGGCTTCTGTTCAAACGTGTGTGTGTGTGTGTGTGTGTGTGTGTGTGTGTGAGAGAGAGAGAGAGAGAGAGTGTGTGTGTGTGTGCAGTGTGTGCATGTGTGAGTATGCACAAGTTTTTATATTGATACGCACTTGTACATATCCAAATTTCTACTGTACCTGTGTTTGTGTATGATTTTCGATTTATGTTCGTACCTTGTTATGTACTATCCCCCCCAAACCCCCCAGTATTCCTTGTGACCCTGGTACACTTGGTAATAAAGACATATTCTATTCTATTCTATTTGACATTGTTGGTTTCCAGTCAACTGCACAGGGCCATATCAGAGCTACCATTTTTTTAATTTAATTCAGCCATGTTAAACACAAAGCCCCATCATATTTGGACAAACAAAACAACACCCCACCCCACCCCTCACCCCCCAAAAACCACCTTCAAATCAACACATGGTGACATATTTTCTTTAACCTATAAGCTCCTTAGGCCTATGCTGTGTTCAGGACAGAGCGCTTCTGCTTGATCTATCATTCCCAGATAATAAAAAATCATAAGAATAAAAAGCAACAACTTCAAAGCCACATAAAAAGTACAACAACATTAAAAAAAAAAAGAAAAAAAGAAAGATTATTAACACTGAAGAGTGGATAGTTCCTGCCTATCCCACTATGTGCAATCTCATACCTAATCGTCGGAGCAAAACAGAAAAGATAGTCAATCATATATTACAGAAAGCTGAGAAAAAAGTGTCAAAACTTGCTGAAAAAGAAGAGAAATGGATTTGGGAGGCAGAAAAAGCAGACAATAGTGAAGTGAGAAAAAGGCAGAAACAAAGGGCGCCATAGAAAAGAGGAAATTTCTAGCCCATCATTTCCAGAAGATGGGAATGCTATTTATACTGAAAGACTATGCCTCAGTAAGTATAAACTCACCCAAGCACCAGTTAATACAAACACAGCCATACATCAGTAGGTACAAACACATCCATGCATCAAAATCAGTAAGAACAAACACATCCATACACTAGTAAGTACAAACAGCCATACAAACACATCCATACATCTGTAAATACAAACACATCCATACACCAGTAACACATCCACACACCAGTAAGTACAAACACATCCATACATCAGTGAGTGCAAACACAGCAACAAATCAGAAAGTACAAACACATCCATACACCAGTAAGTACAAACACATACACCAGCAAGTACAATAACATACACACATCAGTGAGTGCAAAAAGCCACAGATCAGTAAGTACAAACACATCCCTATATCAGTAAGTAAAAACACATTCATATATCAGAAAGTACAAACTTATTCATACATAAGTCCATGCACTGGTAAGTATACTAACACATCCATGCATCAATCAGCAAACACACACACACACACACAGAGTTTGCAATAAAAAAAAGTAACAGGTGATAGTGGCTGATATTCACATGAAATGGGATGATCCTACACACTATGATCTGTGTTTGTGGGTAACATCTAAAAGGTTTTCCTGATCAAATATCTATGACAATGTTTATATATCTTTGACCCCCATCACTTAGGCAGTCATACTCAATTTTCCAAGAAAATGGTGCATGCTCAGTTCATGTGCGATGTTTAAAATGCATATCATAATGAGCTTCTGCATGCACTTACAAAAGGAGCTTAAGGCACTAAAGCAAGTCAACACATATCATGTTGACCTATGACACAGAGGAAAAAAATCCACAAACAAAACCCCTCCACTTACAAGTATGGATAAAAATTTGTACCACAAGACACCAAACACCCCAACACTCTAATATCCTGTACTTTTTATTCAATAAGAATGGCCTGTAAAGGATAAGGTATTAAGAAAGAGGCAGGTAATGAAATAATAAGGTGATGAGAGATGAACATGTACATAACTGAGACAAAAAACATGTCGTGTACAACACTGATGATTTGTCATAATCATACAACACTGAATGTAAATCATTCACAGAAATACTCATTGTATTGAAAAGTGTGTGTCGTGTAGTGTTGTGTTGTATCCCTTTTTATCAGAACAGATTTCTCTTGTGTGAAATTCAAGCTTCTCTCCCTGAGGAGAGCACTTCACAACAGTGCAGCACATACCCTTCAAACATTTTTTCCCCTCTGCAGGTGTTTTTGTTTATCAAAGAGGGTTTTTGCAAAGAATTTTGCCAGGGACAGCCCTTTAGATGCCATAGGTTCTTTTGTGCATGTTGCACATGGGACCTCTGCTTATTGTCTCATCTGAATGACTAGCACTCAAACCACCACTCAATGTCTACGAGTAAAAATCCAGACCTGTACATGGGACTGGAACCCACGGATACTTGCTAGCTGGGCGCATAACAACAAAGCCACCACTCCATATCAGTCATAACATGGAACATACAATCACAGAAGTAAATATTTCTTGGCACTAAATTCTAAGGAGCAAAATAATCCTTGGTAATTTTGTGCATAAGTAATTAAACTAAATACTCATAAATCCAAGGGTTCACACACAACCATACATGAATGTGTATGTTTGTCTTTTACATAAGTTATCAATAAGCAATTCAATTATACTGGATTGTGCTGTTTGACAAACATCAAAATAATTCTATAACTATTTTTTCTTTGTTATATATATATTCTATATCACCAGTAACCACCAATTAAATAAACATATACTGTGCATTGTCAGAATATGCTCTTTAACAGTTAGTGACAGTACACATAATCTGAATGACATATCAAAGGGAGGCTACTGCTGCACACAGACACACACACTCCAATAAGTAAATTAAAAAAAAAAAAAAAAAAAAAAAAAAAATATATATATATATATATAATATATATATATATATATATATATATTATACATAATATATATATGTATATACATACATACATACATATATATATATATATATATATATATATAAAAAAGATAAGAATAACTTTATCTAATTAAGAGAAATTACATCAGGTGCAGCAAGACAAATGTTATCAATACATATATTCAGTCAATATCCAAACAAATTAATGTTATGGGAGTGATGGCAAACAAACAACAAAAATGAAAAGTGGTGGGATCTCAAGCATTAGTTTCTATCTTGCTCCACTATCTATCCCGCCTTTCTCCCTCACTTTCTTTCATACCCACAAACCAAAACAATTTGTCAAAACGACCTACTACAGAGAACTCTGTGATCATACCATTTTAGTTAAATGTTTCTGGACACTTCAGTTGAGGTCTTACCTCATTGATGTTACTTTCCTCCTCCATGGGATATCACAGCATGTACAATATGAATCAATTTGTAAAAGCATTTTCTTGACAATCTATGCATTTGATACTGGTCATATCACATATTTATGTCAAGAATTGTAAAAAAAAAAAAAAAAAAAAAAAAAAAAAAGAAGAAAAGATTAGAATACACATATATAAATAGATGTATGGGTCTATGCATGCTTTCAATATTAACAATAAATCAATGTTGTAAAACTTAAAGATTAAATAAACCACAATGACTGACAGAACTTAAAAGTATTTTGAACTGGATTTTCCACAGCAGCAGCTTTTTAGTCCACAACCTGTAAATGCTGCTTTCTTGTTGAAATCCACAAACTTTTGACATTTGACATAATTGCTAATAGTCCAGCCTGCTGCACAGGGCCATAATTATCAGGACTGCCCAACTAAATAAACATTCAATCGCATTAAACTAAACTGTCAAATCTAAAAAAAAAAGAATAAATATAAATAACACAATTCATGACACGTTAACTAAATCATGAAGCTCCTTTAGTTCAATAAGACTAGGCTGTGCTGAGAAGTCAGCACTTTTGCATAATTAATCATCTTTAGATTATAAAAATTCATAAAAAAAGGATAAAAAAAAATACTTCAAAGCCAAACAAAAAAATACACAAAAGGCCATATAGGCAAACAACACTGCAAAATGGACAGCTAGTGCCCATTCCAATGTTCACAATCTCACTACCAAATTGCTATAGCAAAATAGCACAGACATCAAAAACTGCAGAGAAGAGAAAAAAGTGTCATAAGGCTTGCTCAAAAAGAGAAAGGGGAACAGACAGAAAAACAGACAACAAAAGGCAGAAACAAGAGAGGCAAGGCCTTCAAGACTCACTTGTGATATACTTTTAAAAAAATCCAAGCTTTTCATGTATTGAGTATAATTTCAAAATGTAATGTTTAAGATGAGAAAGATCAGTTTAAAGCGAATTAAGACCCCTAGCATTAATTACAGAGTAATTTCCCTTTTTTACTATCTGCACCAAAAACGTTTGCAAAATAAAAATAAAATTTCCAGAAAAAGAAGTTCCTGTTTGAGCAAAAAATGATAATAATGACTGCTCTTATTGTTGTGTGAGAATATCAGATCAAAGTGCCAAGTTTAGAGAATACAAAAAATATAAATATAACAGTAAATGCAGTTTGCATATAATTAGGCTTCATTTTTTTTTTTTTTTTTTATGTGTGTGTGCCCATCCCAGAGGTGCAATATTGTTTTAAACAAGATGACTGGAAACAACTGAATTTTTCCTATTTTTATGCCTAATTTGGTGTCAACTGACAAAGTATTTGCAGAGAAAATGGCAATGTTAAAGTTTACCACAGACACACAGACACACACACAGAGACAACCGAACACCGGGTTAAAACATAGACTCACTTTGTTTACACAAGTGAGTCAATAAAGAGAGCAACTGAAAAAGAGAAAATTTCTAGCACAAATTTTCCAAAAGGCAGGGATGCCATTTATATGGGTGGGGTGGGGGGAGGGTGTTAGCTTACAAACCTCAAAATTTAGTTGTTTGAAAGAGTTTATGTCCAGTGACAAACATACACAACAACAACAACATAAGGCCTATTATTAACTGAAGTCCTGAATGTCTTTCCATATCACTATTTCAGAAGAAAAAAACAACCAAACAGAGCATAGAAAAACAAAGTCAACAAATGAGACCAGAGTCAATACTCAGCATGTTTGATGGGTTGCAAACTTTTACAGATACACTGTATGAGTTGAAACCTTTTACAGATTGAGATACTCCATTAGTTTGATGGGTTGAAACCTTTTAGATACTCAGCATGTTGGATGGTTTGATAACCTTTATCAGATACTCTGCATGTTTGATGTGTTGAAAACATTAACAGTTATTCTGCATGAGTTGAAAACGTTTACAGACAATTAATCCATATGTTTAATAGGTTCAAAACTTTTACAGACAGTTGGCATGGGTTGTGAAGTTTTTATTTTATTTATTGATTTTTAAAAAACTACCCATTTAGCACAGCAGGAATACAGTGTGTTGCCCTCCCCCAGCTCTGTGGTCCAAACCATACACAACCCAACACTTTCCACAGCAGCAACACCTCTTCCTGCACTTCAAGGGTAAAAAAAGATCCATGCATCTGCTTGGGAAAAAAAAGGGTCACTTTTTGACCCCCTGTAGCACAGCACCTTATACGTGACCTTGTGCTTGTTGTCACAAGCTGATGTCTTTTTCTGACCTGTGCTGTACCGTTAGCTTAATTCCTTTGAAAAGAAAGGAAAAAAAAAAAGGAAGAATGAAGGTACAATGAATGAATGCACAGAGGGATTAGGGGAGTGAGGAGGATGTGGTGATGGGGTGGCAGGAAAGTTGGTGGCAGTTTTATGCCCATTCTAAGTTGCTATGGAAATGTTGTGTGCTTTCCAGATCTGAAGTAGAAATAGAAATTATAGTGATACAAGTATTTCATATCAGAATTAACAGTCAGTTTCAGAATGTTTCATGATTGCTTTCTTCGACACTGTGATCATCACTGGCTATAACTTGTCCACAGAACCGGGAACTAGTACACACTGACCAGTAATAGACAGTTGATATCATTCTGTCACTGCAATATCCTTTCACTGAAGTATCTCCCATGGAAAGCAAGGCAAATATGAGTAACGAAACAGAAAATGCACACACACACACACACACACACACACACACACACACACACACACATGTATATGCTGCAGACAGATTGTAAACTGATGTTCAAATATGTCCCATCAAAATGGATATAAATTATCAAATGCAGACAAAACCAAACAGGTGCATTATAAATATTTTAAGTTAAACCATGAACAGGGGGAAAGCATCCAGAACTTTATACATAAGCCACATGGCAAAAATACATTCAGGAGTGTGATGAGTTGCTGTGCAAAGAAATGCTTCTCACAAAATTATTTTTTGACTAGGTGTGCAATGAAAGTTTTTTCATCACATTATTTTATGACTTAGTGTGCCAAGAAAAACTTTTCCCCACAGTACTTTATGACTTGATGTGCAAAGAAAAGCTTTTCCTTGCATTACTTTGTGATTCTGTGTGCAAAGAAAAGCTTTTCATCACAGTATTTTGTGACCTGGTGTGCAAAGAAAAGTTTTTCCTCACAGTATTTTATGATTTGGTGTGCAAAGAAAAGCTTTTCTCACAGTATCTTATGACTTGGTGCGCAAAGAAAAGCTTTTCCCCAAAGTACTTCATGACTTGGTGTATAAAGAAAAACTTTTCCTCACAATATTTTATGACTTGGTGTGCAAAAAAAAGCTTTTCCTCGCAGTATCTTATGACTGGGTATGCAAAGAAAAACTTTTCCTCACATTACTTGGTGATATGTCAGTTATATACATCCATATATATATATATATATATATATATATATATATATATATATATATATATATATATTCATATCAGAACAAATGAATCAATGCACTGGCAAACAATTCAGAACACATAAAATCAGTGAAAGTGAAGTGTCACTTCACAATGAGGTGTCACTTCACAATCACAAACAAATGCACACATTGACATCAATATTCCTTGTGACCCTAGTACACTTGGTAATAAACACATATCCTATTCAAATTGCGAACTTCCATGCATTTCTTCACATATCTTTACAGATTTGGAAAAAACAAAGTGGTGACTTCACTGAAAACAGTACATATCAATATCAAACACAGTTTCAGTTTCAGTAGCTCAAGGAGGCGTCACTGCGTTCGGACAAATCCATATACGCTACACCACATCTGCCAAGCAGATGCCTGACCAGCAGCGTAACCCAACGCGCTTAGTCAGGCCTTGAGAAAAAAAAAAGAAAGAAAAAGATAAGCTTACATAAATAAATAAATAAATAATAATTATGATATAAAAAAGGTAGTAGTGATGAAAATAATAAAAAAAAATAAAAAAATAAAAAAATAATTAAATAAATAAGACAACAATGATGATAAATAAGCAAATAAATGTAAATCATGAAGACACACATTCACACATACACCCACACATGCATAACAGATATGCGCCAAACACACAGTTTCACAGATATGAAAGCACAGTCAAATACATATAAATGTACATGAGCTCCAACACACACACACACACACACACACCACACATTACCCTGCACCTCCTCTACCCCCTCCTCCACACACTCATTTCTAGTCTATGTATCGTAGCTTCCACGGCACACACACACACACACACATGCACAGAACTCTCCTGACACTTGTGTACACTTACACTCTCACGCATGCACAAACGCACTCAAAAACACAGACCCACACATACACACAAAAACACACATACACACACGCACAGAGGCTGCCACTGATTGGCCGCAAGAGGGATGGGAAAAGTGTGTTGCTCAGTCTATTACATTTGGAAAAGCCCACAGAGACTCTGTTCCGTTTTGAAGAAATTTGCGCAATGTTGGTTTGGAAATGATGCCTATATTTGTTTGATTTGCAAAGCATCGTGCTCTACCTTTCATGTTAGACTTACGGCCGCTCCCTCTCTCTGCTTTTATTTCTTTGAGGCGATCGATGGTGTGATGGCCTTGTACCTGTTCTTTTTGATATTCTTTGACTTTTCTGATGATTTCCGATTTTCCTAGATGTAGGCCGCTCGTTGGTGTTGCGTTACCAGCAAGTCTGTCAGCTCGCTCATTTCCCTTAACTCCTGCATGTCCTGGGCAGTATGACCATGTGAGTTTTTTAATCTGAAAGTTGCGCATTGCCTTATGCCACTCTGGGCTTCCCATTCCGTTTTCAATTTTCTGTATGAGGTTCACTGAGTCGGTTAGAATCATGGCATGTTGGTTTCCGGGCGTATTGATGGACGATAGCCACTGGAGGGCATGTGTCACAGCTTCAACTTCCATCATTAGGCTGGAGATTGTGACTTTGTAGGCAGCATTCTCTTCCCTAACTGTTTTCCCATTTTGTTTCGCAGTGAATCCTCAACCGGATAGGTCTTTGGTGACTGAGCCATCTGTGTATATGATGATGTCCTCTTCTTTACTGTTTTCTTCTATGAGTAGCTTCACTTCCGCATCAGTTTTGCCCTCTGGCCATTCCCGACAATGTCTTCTGTTTAAAGTGGTTGAAATTTATATTTACTTGGGCAGTCCTGTGTGGTCATCTAGTCTATAAGCAACAATGTCAAATACACAAATGTGGATATCATGAGATGTCACAGTGCCTCCTGTGGACATGTAAGGATTGTTTCTCAATATTACCATTCCAAGAAACACAGGGAACATTTTCCCCAGCCAGTAAAAAGTCTTGTGCACATTCACTCATTCTGGTTTCATCAAACTTCAGCAATTTTGTCTTAAGCAAGATGTCATAAAGTGTACACTGCTCGTCTTTCAGTACTTTCAAGGAGGCACTGTGACATCTCATGATATCCACATTTGTGTATTTGACATTGTTGCTTATAGGCTAGATGACCACACAGGACTGCCCAAGTAAATATAAATTTCAACCACTTTAAACAGAAGAGTCTGTCACATCAGAGGAAAAAAAAGAAGAAGAAAATTTATACACACACTATATCATATCTGCTATGTCATCCCATCAGCTAAAGTACCCTTCCTAAATATCACATCAAAACAGACACAACGTCCTGTAGAGTATCATGCTATATGGCAGCAATGTGGGGTCTCCTCTCAAAAGCGGCTTCTTGGCCATCTTTTAATACAATGCTTCCTGCGGACTGCTGCCATTTGAACCGTACATGACACAACATAGCTATGCTGTTGTGATGATATGGCTACACAGAGAGCAATGCCAGAATAATTACCATGGTTCTGAGATGGCACAGAAGAGACAACGAAAAACAAAATCCAGCAAAACGTCTGCAAAGAAAATATTCATCAAATGAATGAATAAGCAGCTGTCCAAGAAAATCATTGTGTAATACCCTGAAAGCAAATCAATGAAATAAATGAATAAGAAATGAATATGCAGCAAACCCAGAAATAAAACTGAACAACAAGTTTACAAAGAAACAAATCATAAAGTAAACGAAATAAGCAGTAAATATAGAAACAAACAAAAAATACCAACAAATAAAACAAATCCATGAAATAAATGAATAAGCAGCAAATAAGGAAACAGTTGTCCTATCTCAAAAGCAAACCAATCAAATGAATTTATAAATAAAAAATGATAAGCAGCAAAGCCAGAAACAAAACTTAAGAAAAGATTTCCAAAGAAACAAACCCATCATAACAATGAATAAACAGCAAACCCAAAAAATAAATGTGCAATTCCACAAACGCAAATGAAATAAATAAACAAATAAAAATTAAAAACAAAAAAAAATCATTGTATATAATTCCCAAAGCAACTCAATGAACAAGCAATAAAAACCAGAAATAACTGTGGAATGTCCCAAAAGCAAATAAAATAAATAAATATATAAGCAGCAATACTGGAAAGTAACTCAACAATATCCCAAAAGTTCCAGGAACTCATAGCATAAAGGGAGACAATGACCACCAAAAGTGAACAATGAACAAGAAAGCTATCTTGTTTCTGAGGTTGCTTTGCAAAACCTGTAACATAAGAAATTAAGCAAGAAGCTCGGACCACAACCCCAGACTTCCATCATATGTACGATTAATGTCATTTTTCATTCTACACTCTGATCAATACCACAGTTGCCTACTTTAACAAAACATATAACTCACCAAAGATGTAAAATTAAAAAGCATGTGCAGGATTCAGTCATGTCAAATCTTCATCTTGAGCAAGAAGACTGTCCCACCTACCCCCCCCCCCCCCCCCCTTCCCTCCCCCCCATGGCTTTTTCTGCCAATGAAATGTTACTCGCACAGAAGTTGCCCAATTTGATTGGGTAATGCTGCTACAAATACAAATACCGGTAATAAAGTTTAAAAACTATAACCACATCAGCAAGTTGTCTAAAGTTACTGAAACTATGTTTAGACTGTGTGGAAGGCAATAAGAGAGGAGGAGGAATTTTGTTTAATGTCCCGTCACACATATCGGTGATTGAAGACATTTTGTTAAGTATTTATGAATACATTTGAGTATTATTGGTTAGAAGGGGTGGGAGATGTGAATGAATGGAGAGTTGGGGAGAAAGTGGGCAAGTGAGGGTGAAATGAGGGTGAAATTTGAAAAAAAAAAAAAAAGAATCTAAATACAATTACAGGAAATTACTTAAAGGACTTCGTAAAAGAGAAGTTGTTAAACTGACAAGCGAAACAACTGATAATGAATGCGAAAAGTCAAACACATCAATGTTCTCAGTCACTTGTGAAGACACACTTTCATGTACATAAGGCTTCATCAAGCAACAGTCAAAAATTATATGCTTAATTGTCAGGTTACTAAAGCATATGCACTTGACATTAGAACAATACTTGGTCTGTAACGAATTTGATAATAGTCTGAGAATTAAACTCAGAATTGGTCTGCGAATTGGACTAAAGTCTGAGAGAGTCAATTGACAAGATTTTAGACTTGAATTCAAGCACCTATAAAAGTATCTTTCTAGTATACTGCTTATTTCCTTGTATGACAATGGGCAATATACTTTTATACAATCTGTATGATTCTTTGCTCCCCTTTTTGCTGCCCTGTCTGCTTGGTCGTTATAAAGGAATCCAGTATGGAATGGTATCTGACCAAAATCCAACATTTGCACCCTTCACAAATAGGGGGTGCAATAAATACCTAATTTCAAACAATAAATCTTCTCTTTGATTATTCTCAAAAAGGAGCAAACTTTTTAAAACAGATTGAGAATCAACACAAAATAGGATATTACTTATCAGCATCGGTATTTCAACAAGATGATTTAAAGCCATAAGGATAGCCACCAATTCAGCTGTAAAAATTGAATGCCCCTTACCTAAATAATATGATTTTTCTGTTTTTAGGCCAGGAATGATAAAAAGCAGATCCTGCACTGCTATCATCCAGAACCGAGCCATCGCTGTAAACTTTTAAATGATCATCAAAATTTTCTTCTAATTCAGTTCTGACAGATGCTGCTATTATATGTGGAGATTCTCCTTTTGTTGTGTCAGAAGCACATATGTTGACATTTGCTTTTGTTAACTCCCAGGGAGGGACAGGTGGCACCAGAACACGAGGTGCCATTTCATGCAAATCAATGTCTGAAGAATTTAAAATATCTGATACATATGTGCAAATGCAAATCAATGTCTGAAGAATTTAAAATATCTGATACATATGTGCAAATGGTTTGTAGATTCGAATTATTTTGTGCATTTTTTGGAAAATCAATATCAGACCTGATATTTAATTCCTCAAAATCCTCCACTGCTGTACATCTCACAATGTATTTAGCAGAACTTAATTTTCTGATTTCATCTAGTGGTAGAATACCTGCAAGCTTACAGGCTTTGGAGGTCTTAGTATGCACAGGTACCCCTAAAGCCAGTTTCACAGCTTTACTGTCAATTATTCACAGCTTCTTTAGAAACATTGGTGGAGCAGAAAAGAAGATTTCTTGACCATAGGTCAATCTTGATCTTACAAGAGATGTCGCTAAATGTAAAAGAATTTTGGAGTCTTGTCCCCAAGGAGTGCGACTTACAATTTTTAAGAAATTTAAACTTTTAAATGCTTTTGTCACTATTGAATCAATGTGTTTCTTCCAGTTTAATTCTGAAGTAAATAGGATCCCAAGAAATTTTATTTCTGACTTAAAAAATATTTCACATCCTCCAAAAAAAATCATGGTAGTTTGCTGGGATTATAACCATTAAAGAGGATCAAATTCGTTTTTTCTACAGAAAACTCAAAACCATCAGAGTGCATATAGCTACTCAGTCTATCGAGTTCACCCTGAAAATGTTTCTGTACATAATTGATGTAATGTAGGCTTGTCCTTTTCCTCAAGGATGTCTGAATCCATATAGCAATATCATCAGCATAGTGAGCCAGCTTGGTAGATGATGAAAAACATGTGTAAATCATAAAGCATAATGTTGAACAATGGAGAAATAATGGAACCCTGCGGGATTCCCATATTTATAGGCCTACAGGTTGATAAAGTTACTCCCACTTTTGCCACTATATATCTTCCACTTAAAAAGGAGTCATAAACATGACCCGACAGACCAGTTTGTTTCAGCTTAAATAACAGTCTGCTATGCCATACTCGGTCATAAGCTTTAGTAAGATCGAAGAAGGACGCAAGGATACTTTTTCGCTTAGAAAACTGTTTTTTGATTTGGGTAGTGAGACGGGTCAGATGATCAGTTGTAGATCTTCCTTTCTGGAAACCAGTTAGAGCTGATGGAATTATGTTGTTTTTGTCACAGTAATATACCATTCTAATATTTACAATTTTCTCCATGACTTTCCCAACGTGGGAGGTAACCGAAATAGATCAATAGCTCGAAGCTTCTGTTCGAGGTTTACTCTGTTTTAATACAGGAGTTACAATGGAAGTTTTCCATGCCTCAGGGATTTGTCCACATTCCCAGCACTTTTGAAATAATGTATGTAATATAGTTATCCAGTTTTCTGGCAACTGACACATTTTTGTTACTCAACAAATGAATAGCATTCTTTACTTCCTGTACAGTTATTGCTGAGTTGATTGTATTATCATTTTGTGGGGTAGGATCTCAATATTTGTTATTGATTTCTTCTTCCTCTCTTAATGTCTTTTGTTTATTTGACAAACTATCCACACTACCTGTTTCAGAATACATACAAAGAAATTCTTCAGCCTTCTCTTGAGGGGATAGAAACTCTTTATCCTTCATTTTAATAGGAGTCTTGCAGAACAATGCCTGATTTCATTTCTTTCATTTTGGCCCACACTTTTTTTCATATCCTTGTGGTCAGATACTTCATTCAAACAGAACTGTGACCAGTATTGTCTTTTTTCTTGGGCTATGACTCTATTTGCCTTGATTTTTGTGAATCACATTTCTTTATGAGTGGCTTCTTTTACATCTGTATCAGGTACTTTTCTGAGTCTTAACCATGTTCGGTATGCTGGTTTCTTTGTATTTACAGCCTCCGCACATGTATTATTCCACCAAACATTTCCAGAAAAAATGTCACTCTTCTTTGAACCAATAATTTAGTTTTGAAAGTCGTTATAAAAAAACAAACATTTAAATCTTCACAAAAAATTTCACTTTCAGAAATGTTCGTAAGATAGTTTTGAAATGTTTCCCAGTTTGCATATTTATAATTGAATTTGGGGATTTCATCTTCTCCACTGTATTTAGATATGGTACACTCCTTAAAAGACAGTGTGATTGGCACGTAATCACTGCCTAGTGGATCATCCCCAGTATCCCACTGTACTGTTAAAGCTAGAGATGGTGATATGAAGGTTAGGTCAAGTGCCAATGCTCTATGATGAGCCACATCTGGGATACATGTAATCCTCCCATCGTTAAGTAAATGCAACGATGAATCAACGATATTTTCAACAAAGTCAGGATGAGATACTACTTGACAATCACTATCCCAGAAGGGCGCATGGGAATTAAAATCTCCTCCGACGATTCAACTTTCTTTTGAGCAATTTAATGCTCAAAACCAATTTGTATTTTGCTTACTTGGACCTTTGGGATAGTAGACTGACGCAAAATGTATGATCTGATTATTAGAGACATGCAGTCTTACAAACATAGCTGACATCTTTTCAGTACAGTTTGAAATAGGAGATGGATGGACACGTGCATAATTCAAACCACACTGCACGTAAATAGCTGTACAAATCTTGTCAGAATCCTCGCTTTTATGATAAACCGGAGGATAATAATAACTTTTCAGATTCGGTAATTTGTTTTTAGTAGCAGTAAGAGAGTGAGTGAGAGGGAGCATCACTTTTAAAAGGATATAATCATTATGTTCTTCAAGTCCATGAGTGTGTGCCTCCCCCCTAGCTCCCTTACCCTCCACCTGGCCTTTGTGGGAGTTAAAGAGTTGCACTGCAATGAATATTGTATTCTGATCTTAACATAATCTGATGTTCACATGAGGCTGTCTCATTTAGACATACGGATTTATCATCATAAAACATTGGAATTTCCCTCAATCAAAGATTTCTATTTTCTGTCTTTCAAATATATTCCTTTATTGCTTGGTTTAAGACAGAAAATTTCATTTCCTGTTCTATTTCCTGTTCTCTCCCCCACCCCCACTGTTCTCTCCCCCACCCCCAGCTTCAACCAAACAACAGCAAATTCTTACAGACCTATATATATTTCAAAAGAGTGACCCCAAAGTCAGCTTGGCAGAGCTACCTGAGAACTGCAACTGGTTTAATATCCAAAGTGAAAGCATTCTACTGAGATCATTTTAATACAAACTAGCAAACAAAATGAGATTGGATTTTAGAAAGGGATTTATGAACAGTTAATGCAAACTCCACAAAATGATTTGGAAGTTACAATTCCCAAAAGTAAAACAATTTCTGAACTGATACATATAATTATGTCAATCCAGCTTTCAAAGAGATCACTGTCCCTTTTAACAGACAGGAAAATAATCCTGGCAGAAACTAACAGCACCAATCACACATTTGTGTAACTGGGGACAACACAGCCAAGACAAAATCAATGCATGACATGAATATGAAAACAGATGTACAGATGGATATGAAAACAGATGTACAAATATAAGGAATTAAAACAACAAACAGGATGAAAACTAAACAAACAAAATTGTTGGGAAAAGTTTCAAAGACGCTCTTTGTACTCAACTGAAACCGATCATTTAAAATCAGTATTGTCTGTCTGTCTATTTTTACAATCAACAGCAACTAACAGACAACTCTCCCTGCTACTTGAAACTTAATGCAATCGTGAGGCCATTTCAGTCTGAATGCTGTTTGATTATCCTGCACAACTACTTGTATGATCTTGAGTGAAATTGATCGGCTTACTTAAAAACATCTTGAGAGAAAGTTTCCCTGTTATTACAGCATCACTTTCAGGCTCAGGCATGATCATTTTTAGTCATAAACATAAACGTTTTTATGTGTGCCCACATAAACTATCATCATTAGTCATTACCACAGCTGTAAAAGTTTTTTGGTAACTGGATTTAATTATTTTTTTTTTTTAAGTAGTAATTGTCATCAATGGAACTTTAAGAAATTTAGTACTTTGAGCACAGCTAATATTAACTTAGTTTATCTAAAAAGGTTAACCACTTTGCTGTTGCTAAATAATGGAGTCTCACGTCGGACCGACAGACGAGTAGGCAGGCAGGCTTATCTGTCGGTGTGTGTCCTCATATGGGAGAAGAGGCCGATTCTGGATGCGCAGCACTTCCCACAGGTGTTGCAAGGGAAAATGTCTCCAGAAGTTGAGCCCTGCTTCCTTTGCTCATGCTTCTCCTTAATGGCCAGCGTTCTCTTGTTTTCAAACGTCTTTATGCCACCAGAGCACAGCATCCTCCAGCAAGAGTGGTACAGGGCATCAGTTTCCCCGGAAGTGATTTCCATGTCACAGGCTTTGAGGTTTGTCTTCAATGTGTCCTTGAAGCGCTTGCAGGGTCTTCCAAGTTCGCGGTGGCCTTCCTTCAGCTGGCAATACAAGAGCATCTTCAGGATCCTGCTCTCTGTCATGCGGACAATGTGTTCTGTTCAGCGTCGCTGGCACTGGATCAGCAGGCTTTTGATGCTGGGCAGGCCGCTCCTCTCTAGGACCTTGAGGTTGGAAACCCGGTCTTGCCACTTTATGCCAAGGATCTTTCGTAGGCATCTCTGGTGAAACTGCTTAAGTTGTTGAATGTGACAGCGGTATGTCCTCCATGTTTCACAGCAGTACAACAAGGTGGTCAGCACAACAGCTCTGTAGGTTTTGATTTTGGTGCTGAGCCTGATGCCTTTGTTGTTCCACAGCCTGTTGTTGAGTCTGCCAAAGGCGGAGCTGGCCTTGGCGATGTGCAGCATCACTTCTGCATCAAGGGCTCCATTGCTGCATAGGGTGCTGCCCAGGTAGCAAAACTTGTCGACTGACTTGATCTCTGTGACATCGATCTTGATTGCAGGTGGGGGGGAGGCACTGGCGTTCTGTGAGCTAGCTGGTTGGTACATGGACTCGGTCTTGATGGTGAGTCCAAAGCGCCTGCAGGAGGCTGAGAACCTGTCCATAATGAACTGCATGTCCTCACGGGTGTGTGCAGCAAGTGTGCAGTCATCAGCGAAGAGGAACTCTCTCAACAGTGCCTTAAACACCCTGGACCTGGTGTGGAGTCGCCGCAAGTTGAAAAGTTTACCATCTGTGCGAAACTGGATGTAGATGCCCTGGTCACAGTCTTGGAAGGCGTCAATCAGCATGGCAGAGAAGAGAATGGAGAACAGTATGGGTGCCAGGACGCAGCCCTGCTTCACTCCACTTACCACTGGGAACGGATCCGACATGTCAGTATTTTCCTGTACTCTTGCCTGCATGCCATCATGGAATGATGCAATCAGCTGGATTAAGCTCTCTGGGCAGCTGAACTTTAGGAGGCTCTTCCACAGACCATGGCGGTTCACTGTGTCGAAGGCCTTAGTCAGGTCTACAAAGACCATGTGGAGCTCCTTGTTCTGCTCATGGCACTTCTCTTGCATCTGGCGTATGGCAAACATCATATCACAAGTTGCCCTGCCTGAGCGGAAGCCGCACTATGCACTGTGCTTCAGGGATGACTGTGATGGAGACATGGTCAACCAGTCTGTTTAGTATGATGCAGGTGAAGATCTTGCCAGTGATGCAGAGGAGAGAGATTCCACGGTAGTTATCGCAGGATGTTTTGTCTCCCTTCCATTTGTAAATGTGGACAATTGAAGCATCCTCGAAATCCTGGGGGACCTCCCCTCTCTTCCAGATAGACTGGAACAGGGCAGTCAGCTTGTCTGTCAGCACCTCGCCTCCATACTTATAGATGTCAACCTGGATTCCATCCGCTCCTGGTGCTTTTCCTGACTTTGTCAGCTTCAGGGCCTTCCGGGTCTCAGCCTTGGTGGGAGGGGCAGCTAGTGAGTCATTGACTGGTAGCTGTGGGAGGGCTGCAATTACCTCGTCAGATATGGACGAGTCCCTGTTGAGGAGGGTGTTGAAGTGCTCTGCCCAGCAGGCAAGGATGTCTTTCTTGTCTGTCAGGAGGATGGTCTGGTCCAAGGCTCGGAAAGGGGTTGATTCTGAGACTCTCTGCCCATACACAGCTCGGAGACCATCATGGAAAGTCTTCATGTCATGAGTATCAGCAGCGGACTGAAGCTCTTCGGACTTTCTCTCCCACCAGGTGTTCTTCATCTCACGCAGCCTCTTCTGTACGAGTTGCTTGGTTTGCAAGAACTGGTCCTTCTTTCTCTGGCAGTCTTTACTGGAAATGTGATCCTGATGCTGTATTCAGTGTGTCCAGGAGCTTGGAGATTCCAGAGTCATTCTCGTCATACCAGTCTTTGTGGCTCCTCTGTACAAAGCTGAGTGTGTCAGCTGCTGCTGTGTACACAGCATCTCTAAAGGTGCTCCATACCTCTTCTACATCAGTTGATGCAGGAATTTCTTGGAGAGCTACTTGGATTTGCTGCTGCAGCACATCCTTGGTGATAGGGAGGCGGTGGATGTTCAGCTTCCTAGGGGGTTTCTGCCTGGCTGGTTAGAGCTTGCATGCAAGTCTGATGTTCACCTTGCTGTGTACCAGTTGATGGTCCGACCAACAGACTGCTCCTCTCATGCAGCGTGTAATGGAAACATCACCTCTGTCCCTGTGCCGGACAATCACATAGTCCAGCATGTGCCACTGCTTAGAGCGGGGGTGCATCCATGTGTTCTTGTATTTGTCCGCTTGTTGGAAGAGGGTGATGGTCAGTTCATGCTGTGCACAGAGCTAGAGCAAGAGCAGTCCGTTGGAGCTGCACTTGCCAGTGCCGTGCTGTCCCAGGACTTTTGGCCACAAGGAGAAGTCCATGCCGATGTGGGCATTGAAATCCCCAAGGATGATCAGCCTGTTCTTTCTGTCTACCACTGAAATTGTGTGGCTGAGCTCCTTGTAGAAAGCTTCTTTGATATCATCAGGGTTGGTCATCGTCGGGGTATAGCAGCTGATGACTGTGGAGAAGCGATCCTCGGACAGCTTCAGACGCAGGGTCATCAGCCTATCGTTTATCCCACGTGGAAGGCTGTCAAGCTGTCGTGCAAGTTTGGTTTGTATGGCAAAGCCCACGCCTGAGGTTCTTGCGGTGCCATCTGGCTCCCCAATGCAGTAGAATGTGTAGCCCCCTCCAACTTCCTCCAGCTCGGTTTCACCCGCAAACCTGGTTTTGCTCAGGGCTGCTATGTCCACCTGGTAGCAATCAAGCATTTTAGCAATGAGTGCTGTGTGCCTTTCTGGTCTGTCATGTCTGTCTAAAAGGGTGCGAACATTCCAGGCACCCAGAGTCAGGGCATGACTCCTGGTTCTCTTCTTCTGTTGTTTTCGACCGCTAGTGTTGGATGTCCAAGTAGGTGCGGTTTCCTACTAGATACTAGGTGAGGCAGGCTTTGTTTAGGGATTCTTTTATCTCCCCTTCCCCATGTGGGGAGAGCAGTGCTGTCCCTAAAAAGGGCTGCTCTGACACTGTGGGAGGATACGGGCACCGCATCTGCCCCAGTCTATGGCGGACGACCATCACGCCACAGCCGCCTGCATGCAGAGTCGTGACTAGGAACTGCCAGCAGCATCCTCTGCCTGTCCCCCTTACCACTTCTCCATCACCGCAGGGCTTGGGAAAGCTGGGTGTTGAAGGGCTAGCTCGTCGTTCCGACATTAGCCTGGTTGCCTGACCAGCACAGGTGACTTTTTTTAGTGAAGAGGAGTTGTGCAGTCCCTTCCCCACTCTTTCGCCTACCGACGCTCACAGTCCCACAGGTGCAGATACTGCCACTTGTAGGATGGCCTCAGCAGGTGCAGGTTTTTTCTTTGGAGTTCCGTCTCCTAGGACTTCCAGCCAAGGATAAGAGCTCCACCTGCCCTTTGGTCATCCTCTTCTGCCTTCACAGCCATTGGGAAAGGTTTCCTCCTCCACCTGGTCTGTCATTGGGTGACTTCACATGCAGCAGGTAGCACTGCTGTCAGGTCAGGGGCATAGCCATTGCTACTGGTACCATGTAACCCAGTACTACCTGTTGCTAAATACAAACTTTACAAAAACAATCTAACTTTATAAACACACATTCATGTTATACAAAAAAATTATTATGATGACAATTCTGAGATTAGAATGTCATAAGTCTGGTTCAAGATCAGGTATCAAATCTCTTCTGACTTTTTGATTTATGGGGAGGTAATCCGATGACTGCTTCTTCCCTCGACTCTGTGAAAAGTCACTGGGGCGTTGCACAGAAGAAATGTTCACCAGATTCTTCCAGGTCTGCCTGTTTTGTATCAAAGCCTGGGTTTACCTGCAATAATGTCAGAACATCGGTTTTTCTGTATTCTCCTCTTTCTTTTCTTGACTGATGTCTGCTGAACTTCATAAGGTCCAACGTGCTGTTTGATGGTTTTGCGCACTTTTCACTGGCAATGTGATCAGTATATCTGATGTTTAGTATCTTGCCATATCATCATTTCAATTCCTTGAATTCTTTTTTCCATATCTGCCATGAGGGTCCATGTCTGCCACATATATAGAAAGATGAAATATACTAGTGCATGCAGGAGTCTCATCGTGTATTTCATGAACACATTGCTGATCTTGATGCATTCCAGACATATGCTGAACAACATGGGAGACAGAAGGTAGCCTGACAGACTTTAACTGAAGTATGGAACCACTCTCCAATAGCACCTTGTGTGAATACCACACTGGAGTCTAGTTGCTGGAGTATAGTCCCTTTGGAGTATATCTGATAAGCTTTTGCCTTACATTAAATACTTTCATTGTGGCCCTTAGTGCTTCCTGCCACACGCTGTCAACACCTTGCTGGAGTCTATAAAGACATGGTAGAATCCCCTCTGATTTTGGAGACGCTTTTGCAAAGGGTACACAGATTTTTTATCTGTTCTGCCTTTGTGAATACAGCCTATTTTTACGCAATGATTCTATCTGCTTGCAGCTGTGATCAGTTCAGAATGATTTTGAGCATTGCTTTGCTAGCCTGGCTGATCAAAGTGATGATGCCAAAGTTCTGGCAGTGTTGGAGATTTCCTATCTTGAGAGAGGGTAATGACAAGTGAATGATGTGGGCAACTGCCTGTGTGATAGATTTTATTGTAGCTCTGCCATATTTCAAATGTTCTGCAGGAATGTTGTTGATGCCTGCAAACTTTCCATATTTTGGCGACTTCACAGCTGTTACAACCTCCTCACAGAGTACTGGAAGTCACTGGATGAATCTTGCACTGTTGGTCCGCTTGGTTTTCCTTTGCTCTGTTTGTGAAGAGGTCACTGTTGCACTTGTTCACTGGCAATTATAATGTGATCAGTATATATCTGAGTCCACTGTTTTATGATGTCTTGTTCCTGTATGAGACAGTTGCCATCTTTGTTCTAAATGGTGCTGACTTTGTTCTGTTTCTGTTTGATCTTTCACAATCTTAGAGGTTTTTTGTGTGTCATTGCTGTCAAGGTTTCCTCAGCGTCTCCACATTGCTGTTTAATCCAATTTTCCTTTGTATTCTTCCTTTCTTGACTAGTCTTGTTTATATCTTCTTTCCTTTCTTGGCTTTCTTTTGTGGTTTTAGACTCCTTCTAGTGTTGCACATCTCAGAAATACTACTTGTGATCCATGGCTTGGATTTCCACCAGCGTACCCCTATGACCTCTGTTGCTGTTTTTGTCATCACTTAATTGAAATTGTTTGTGGGTGCTTCAAGATCTTCTTCAAGCAGAAGTTAATACTGTAAAACGATTTATAGTAAAACATAACACCTTACCAAATTCTGTTTATCTATGGCTGACACCATAGTGTTGTAATTATAAATTAAAAGGTGCTTAAGTGCAAAGACAAACTGTTGAATAAATATTTTATCTATTGTAAGATTCTGTTAATCATTTAATGAACAACTCTGTAATCATTCGTTGTGTTGCATAGTTCTCAACGTCTGCCACTGAAGTAATCTAGTATCACACAACCATGTGATTGTCCAATTATCGTCATTTTATACCTTTTTTATCAATCAGGAATTAACTTGAACGCAAATAGTGTTGTCTTTATGAAAAGTATATTTTCAAATGTACAAAACATAATCAGTTTTCATTTTAAAGCAAAAAATAGGAAGCATCATTTAGCCACCTGCATGAACACAAACCACAACAGCAAAATCTTTATCAACATTAAAAGAAAATACAAAAAAACACAATTTCTTTCTTTCTAAAAAAAAAAAAAAAAAAAAAAAAAGTAATCCAACAATCTGGGTCTTCAGCAATCACACAGTTTTGGGGATGCAAAGTCTTCAATAAAAATCATCCTCTGCCCTCTGAGTTAGAGCTGTGATTTGTTTCAGGAGACTAGATGTGCTTTCAGCCAAATGGTTAGCCTCCTCCAGAAAGTACCCTGTAGCAAAGTCCCCGCTGTTGTTCTTGTTGTCATGGCCCTGGCCAAACTCTCCATTCCCAACACTCTCCTCATTCAGACTGGAGAAAGACTCCACACGGCTACCCATGCCACCTCCCAGTGAATACTCTGAGCTGGCATACTCTGAAGAAGTGTATTCAGAGCCGGTGCACTCAGAGCAGCGATCACAGATGGATGACTTGAAGTCCTGGATGGCTTCATTCAGGGAGAGTAACTGGCAGAGAAGGGACATGTCCAGGTGTCGTAGATCCACCTGTGTTTAAAACAGGTAGGAAAAAAAAATCAAAATTAACATAGTATGTGAAAAAAAAAAGTGATGAAAAAATATCATAATGTTTATAAATATACCAGTGTACTAGGTTCAGTTCCTGTTCTTGCCCCTTCTTGCAAGTTTGACTCGAAAATCAAATGGAGCGTAGCTGTTTAGCCATTTGAAATTGAATGAGATGATAAACCGATGTCCTGTGTGCAGTATGCACTTCATGCACTGAAAAAGAACCCATGGCAACAAAAGTGTTGTCCTCTGGCAAAATTACAATTATGCATGCACTTAAGATCTGACCAGCGTGTTTGGATATAATGCTGCTGTCAAGCATCTACTGTGGTGTAGTGTACATGGATTTGTCCAAACACAAGCGACACCTCCTTGACAAACTAAAACTGAAACTGTACTGAAAGGCTGAAGATGGAAATTTGGCTTAATCCAGAAGACTTATAACATATTATTGGTATGACTGTGAAGATTTTTTTCATTCTATGTTTCATCAAAATTTGGTATTGGCAGACAAGGTATTTCCAGATAAAATAAATTTGTAAAAGTTTACCGCTGACACAAATATACACACAACCGAACACTGGTGAGTCAAAAATCATAGTAAAGGATTCAAATATCCATTTTTAGTGCTAAAAGTACATGGTATCTGAAATGATCATAGTTTACATGAATTTATGTAATAAATGGTAAGATGTGTATTGTTTTGTGTTTTCCGTCCTTAGCAATAGCAATATTATCACTTGCAAGAAATATGACAAAACTATAGCACAGGATTCAATCCCCTTCTTTCAGAGCTGAAAGTACACTGTATCTGTTAGAAATGATAACACAACATTTTATATGTAATATTTATGGGGTAGTAATGATTTCCCTCTCAGGATACAACTTTCATGACATAACAGGATTTTTTTCTCTTCTATATCTTCAATAGTTAAAACAAAATCCTTACAATTATTCAAAGAAAGTCTTCCATTCAAACAGCTTTCGGAGTAGACTGCCCAGAGCTTGGCCAGGCAAATGGAATGTTAAAAGCACAAAGTCTGGCAGTTAAAAAGAAAAGAACAAAAAATAAAACACTTTGATTAACAGACTTTTGATTAATGATTGACGATTATAAATTCCGCATCAGAAAGTTGAAAAATTGATACCACCTTTTCAAATATGAATAATGACATATGCATTGGTACTCTAAATGTTCGAGGGCTTAGAAATAACCTAAAAAGGAAAGTAGTATTTGACTTCTTCAAAAAACAAAAGTTAGACATTGCATGTTTGCAGGAAACACACGTGACAGATGATATATTGTCCCAAATTAATGTGCAGTGGTCTGGAAGTGTATTCTATAGCGTAGGTACTAATAGATGCAATGGACTTGTAATTCTAATTTCCAGCCATAAACAGATTCATGCAGAACTCATCGAAGCAACAGAGAGAATATTGTTAATAAGAAATGTACACGACAACAAATCAACTATCATAGCTAATTGCTACGCACCCAATACGACCGTTGACAAAATATCATTCATTAACCAACTCGGCAACTTGATACATAAGCAAGATTACGACCACCTGTGGGTTCTGGGTGATTTTAACACAACAATCCATGCTCTAGATAACATAGCCGGCAAGCCTCACTCACAACGAGAAAAAGAAGCTCTTCTAGAAATGTTATCCTCTTTTGACTTGGAAGATAAGTGGAGGTCTATCCATCCAGATGCCAAAGAATACACTTGGTCAAGATCTGCTCCTTTTACAGCTAGAAGAATTGATTATATTTTCAGCGACACTACCTCCATTACACTTGTGAAGAAAGTAGACATTGAATTATTCCCTCACGCAGACCATAAACTTGTGAAAGCGGTATTTAGTCCAAACAAGTTTCAAAGAGGTCCAGGATATTGGAAATTTAACAACTCACTCCTATCTCAGGAACGGTTTCTAGAAGAAACAAGCACATTTATAGATTCACATTTTTCACAATCTCAAGAAGGAAACCCACAAAAGACCTGGGAAATGTTTAAGGTTAGATACAAGTCATTTTGCATAAACTATTCAAAAACCGCCAAAAATCGATCTCCCAATAAACACGCCAAAATCAAAATGCTAAACGAAATAGAACAAAAACTACATCAGAACATTTATGATAAAGATATGTTAATGAAAGCTGGGCAACTAAGAAAAGAAATAGAACTACAAGAAATAAACGAAGCAAGAGGTGCTCAGATCTGCTCAAGAGCCAAATGGATAGAAGATGGTGAAAAAAACACAAAATATTTCCTCCGCCTTGAAAAGATCAAAGGAGCTGCGAACATTATAACATCTCTACGCATAGACGAAAACATGACAGACAATTCACAGAAAATATTGAACGAGATCGAGAAATTTTACACAAACCTATATAAGAAGGACATATCCATAGGAAGAGGAAGACATATAAAAGACCATTTCCTGAGTAATGAAGATTATCCAGTACTTACAGAAGAAGAAAAAGACCAATGTGACAAAGAAATAACTCTGGACGAGCTGACACTAGCCCTTACTAATTTAAACAAAGACTCTGCACCCGGTAGCGATGGCTTGACACCAGCATTCTACAACATTCTGGGACAAATTAAAAATACCATTCTATCGTTGTATTACAGATGCACTTAAGAAAGGAGAACTACCTTCTTCAATGAAAAAAGGAATCATAACTTTAATACACAAAGGCAATGACTTGGACAGAAATAACCTCGCAAATTATAGACCAATTACTCTTACAAACACAGACTACAAGATATTTACGAAAGCGCTGGCCATGAGACTCCAAAATGTAATCAAATCAGTTGTAAATGAAGATCAAGTAGGTTTCATAAAAGGTAGAAACATCGCAGTCCATTTGAGATTTTTCGATGATCTCACAAAATATCTGAACACAACCAATCAACCAGGGACTCTCATTGCCCTTGATTTCTCCAAGGCTTTTGATACATTATCAAAAAAATGTATCATCGAAGCCTTAGATATTTTTAACTTTGGCCCAAGATTCACAAATTGTGTTTCGACCATAATGAACAAGACAATAAGCTGTGTTCATAATGGTGGATGGTTGTCTGATTGGTTTCTAACAGAAAGAGGGATCAGACAGGGATGCCCCCTCAGCCCTCTTCTTTTTGTACTTGCAGTAGAAATACTGGCGATTCGAATTAGAAGTAATAAAGATATTCAAGGGATTGACCTAACTCCGCTCAACAATGTGTGCAACCATAGCAACAACTCTAAAATAAAGCAGTTTGCAGATGATACAACATTAACCCATAAAGGTGAACAAGATATTCAAATAGCTACAGATATTGTAACGCAGTTCGAGGAGTATTCAGATCTGAAGTTAAATAAAAAATAAATCTGAGGGCATGTGGCTAGGGTCAAGAAAACATGAAACAGGTGAAATAAATGGCATTCCCATGGGATATGACAGACTGAAACTTCTGGGAATATATCTCTCAGCAGAAATGGAAATTTCGGAAATCGAAGAAAACTGGAAATCAAGAGTTGAAAAAATAACTAAGGTTAAGAAAAAATAACAATGGGAACACAGAAACCCCTCTCTATATGGTAAAGTTATTCTGGCAAAAACTTTTCTACTGTCACAATTCTCTCATGTCCTACAGGTAGCGTCTGTACCAGTTAAAGTTCTGAACACCATTAACACATTAATGTACAGATTTCTTTGGAAAAAAAAGTTTAATAATAAAAAAGCATTTGAAAAAATAACAAGAGAGGCAAGGCCTTCAAGACTCACTTGTGATACACTTTTTAAAAAAAATCCAAGCTTTTTATGTATTGAGTATAATTTCAAAATGTAATGTTTAAGATGAGAAAGATCAGTTTAAAGCAAATTAACTCCCCTAGCATCAATTACAGAGTAATTTCCCTTTTTTACTATCTGCACTAAAACGTTTGCAAAATAAATAAAACTTCCATGCTTAGCAAAAGAAGTACCTGTTTGAACAAAAAATGATAATGACTGCTCTAGTTGTTGGGTCAGAATATCAGATGAAAGTGCCAAGTTTAGAGAATACAAAAAATATAAATATAACAGTAAATGCAGTTTGCATATAATTAGGCTTCATTCTTTTTTTTTTTGTGTGCCCATCCCAGAGGTGCAATATTGTTTTAAACAAGATGACTGGAAAGAACTGAATTTTTCCTATTTTTATGCCAAATTTGGTGTCAACTGACAAAGTAGTTGCAGAGAAAATGTCAATGTTAAAGTTTACCACGGACACACAGACACACACACAGACAACCGAACACCGGGTTAAAACATAGACTCACTTTGTTTACACAAGTGAGTCAAAAAGAGGCATTCTCAGCCTTGACAAAGAAGATGGTGGTTTAAACATGATCAACATCGAACACCAGCAGCAAGTGTTCTTGGTGAAATGGGCAACCAGACTCCTCAAAGAGACAAAATCTCACTGGAGCATTCTGGCGAGACACAACATGTCCCCCTTTCAAGATAGTCATAGCAGTTTCAAGTGTAACGTTTCACCCAAAGAAATTAAAAAACTGGAAAAAATGCAGTCAGTCTTTTGGAGAGATGTAATAAAAACGGTGGCCATCTTTAACGAAGACAGACCGACAGAAAACATAAAAACAGAACCGCTATGGAATAACAGAAATATAAAATACAAAGGAAATGCGCTACACTTTCCCAAATGGAGTAAAGGCGGCATCCGTGTCGTGCAGGACCTTTGGCAGCACAGAAATATAATGACGTATGAAGAAATAGTGCGTAAATTAGGCGCTGACCCTGGCCTTCTTTTTGAATACAATGCCATAATAAACTCAATCCCACAAACATGGAAACTCCATCTAGCTAATGATGTCCACAACGATGAAAATCCAAACGACATTGCAACAAAAGAGGGGAACCTCAATACCTTGTCAAATAAACAAATCAGGAAAACATTCGCCCGAAAACAAAACCATGAAATATGTGCAGCTCAGTTTTGGAAACGTAAGCTAGACATCAATATAAGCAACTACTTCAAATTAGCATACAAATGTACGAAAGAATCATGACTGAGGTTACTTCACTTCAAATTCATACACAATATTTACCCAACGAATATTCTGCTTGCTAAAATGGGTGTAACGGACACAAACAGATGTAACTGGTGCCAAGAAACCGATTACATTGAACATTCCTTTTACTCCTGCCCCAAACTTTCCTCCTTTTGGAAACATGTGAAACAACTCATTCTCACACGTTACGATACGCTGATTCCCATGGATGAAAAAGTAGCTCTGTTTGGTACAACAAAAATGGACATTCCAACTGATGAAAAATGAAAGGAAATCAATACGATATTGTTAATAGCAAAACTGTCCATCTCCAAATTTAAATACGGCAAGTGCAAAAATCTTGACCTTATCTTTGAATCAGAACTCAGCCTACGTAACCTATGATCAGTATCCGTTAAGATACCAGAACACTGAGTCAGGCCCACAAAAAATCCTGAGGGTAGTATTCAGTGTGCACATACATATTATTGTACTTAGGTGTAGAGCTTGTGGAGAGGGAGGGGATTGAGTGAGTAAAGGAGACACACAGAGAGTGAGAGGGTGTGTGTGTGTATGTATACCATGCCTCTCTTTCAGGGAATATGATTTTGTGTGAAGCCATCATGTATTTGTAATTTATGATGCATGGTCTTGTAGGTGTTTGAACATGCCATTGGGAAGAAGACAGATTAAAAACATGAGGAAAGAAAAAAAGAAAAGACAACAGAAAGAAGAAAAATGATGATGGGGAAAAAAAAAAAAAAAAAAAAAAAAAGAAACAAAAAGAAAAAGAAAAAAAGAAAAAAAAAAAGACAAACAAGAGAGGCAAGGCCTTCAAGACTCACTTGTGATATACTTTAAAAAAAATCCAAGCTTTTTATGTATTGAGTATAATTTCAAAATGTAATGTTTAAGATGAGAAAGATCAGTTTAAAGCAAATTAAGTCCCCTAGCATTAATTACAGAGTAATTTCCCTTTTTTTACTATCTGCACCAAAACGTTTGCAAAATAAATAAAACTTCCATGCTTGGCAAAAGAAGTTCCTGTTTGAACGAAAAATGATAATAATGACTGCTCTTGTTGGGTCAGAATATCAGATCAAAGTGCCAAGTTTAGAGAATACAAAAGATATAAATATAACAGTAAATGCAGTTTGCATATAATTAGGCTTCTTTTTTTTTCTTTTTTTTTGTGCCCATCCCAGAGGTGCAATATTGTTTTAAACAAGATGACTGGAAAGAACTGAATTTTTCCTATTTTTATGCCTAATTTGGTGTCAATTGACAGTTTCAGTTTCAGTTTCAGTAGCTCAAGGAGGCGTCACTGCGTTCGGACAAAACTATATACGCTACACCACACCTGCCAAGCAGATGCCTGACCAGCAGCGTAACCCAACGCGCTTAGAATTGACAAAGTATTTGCAGAGAAAATGTCAATGTTAAAGTTTACCACGGACACGCAGACACACACACACACACACAGACAACCGAACACCGGGTTAAAACATACTTTGTTTACACAAGTGAGTCAATAAAATGAACATATAAAATAAAAAAACAAGAAGAAAAAAGGCGGGTGGCTGATTCACAGAAAATGAAAGGAGAAAAACTGGAAGAACACCAAATTCCATCAGCACCATGTGATAATCCAGGCTGTCTTAACTTTGCCTGCAGACAGACAGACAGACACATTCTTAATACTACACTTGCATGCCTTAGTTTCCATGGGTGAAAATGAAATTGATCTTTAATTATCTTAATGTTCCAACAACCTTTAGTTCAATGAAAAACATATAGATCTGATAATATTGACTCATCATATCTTCAGTACTTTGGAGTCAGCAAGTACGTGGCTTAATAACAATGTTTCTAATCTCTGAAATGTGAATAAATGCAAATAATTTTAGTTCAGTGAAAACAGCCAGATCCTTTCAAAATGACTTATCTGCTGGTTTTAGCAGATCTATGTAAATGTGTGTGTGTGTGTGTGTGTGTACATGTGCGTGTGAATTAAAAGTTAAAAATGTCTATGTGGATATGCCACCAACCTGCCTAATGAAACATGACACATGGATCATGTAAATTTGCTTTTGTTATTACTGGTACATAATCATAACATAAAAAAAGCTTTGTCACATACAAAATACACACATTCATATGAAATCACATACTGTACTAGCAGTGTATTCACTGGACACAACTGTAAATGAGTAAATGATAAGCTAAACAATAATAATTAGAAAAAAAAGAAAGAAAGACAATTACCATTTCTTCTTTCAGTCTCGCAAGTGATGTGTTCAATCGACTGAAATAGCTAGAATGTACTGGGGAAGAAGAAAGGTTGGATTCTGTCTCCTGCCGTTTCCTGTTCTCTGGGTCTGCCGTCTCTACGTCTTCATCCTCAACAAAACCACTGTCCGTCTTTTGACTCCGAGTCATATGAACTCCATGCACAGACATGCTCATCACAGTAGTTTCAGATGTTACAGAGCCGTCCATCCATCCCCCCATTACCAGCGTTGTGCCTGGAACCGAGTCTTTTGCGTACAATTTCAACTTGTATTTCAGTCCATTCTGGTTTTCCGATTCCCTCCATGGTTGGCTTGGCAGCGCCGACATCTCGCTCTCGTTCACCAACAGTTTGCTGAAACAGTCTGGGACTGGTGGAAGTTCTGCTACGAACGGAATATCCATGGTTGTGTCAGTGTTGACTCTAGGTTTTGTTTCGGTGTGGGCGTGTGGAATGACTGGAGCTTGCGGAGGTCAGCATTTTTCGGTGTCCTTTTGTCAACCGTGTCAACTCGTTTCTTGTCTCGTGGCAAGGGAAGCTGCTCTCTCCAAAAACCGACGATATCAGTAGTTTGCGCCCTTGCGGCAGAACCCCCCCCCCCCCCCCCCCTTCCCCGCTCTCTCTCTCTCTCTCTCTCTCTCTCTCTCTAGCAAGTAGGGCAATGCTTTAACCTGTATTATGAAAAAGTTACATGTGTTCAATAATGCCTCTTTTGATTTATTCATTAAGCTGTTTGATGCTCAGGTACAGCAGTTGTGTTATACGGTTCGAAGTTGTGGGGCCTAGATTGGGCAGCTGTTCATTGTGAATCAGTTCATACTTTTGCTTTGAAGACATTTGTAGGTGTTGAGAGGCAAACTCCTAATGATTTTGTTTATGGAGAAACATCATCATCATCATTATTATCATCATCATCATCATAACATAAGAATAATAATAATAATAATAATAATAATAATAATAATACAAGAACAAGAATTAGAATAATAATAATAACAACAACAACAACAATAATAATAAAAATAATAATAATATAAAAAAAGATAATAATATAAAAAAAGATAATTATATAATATAATTATATAATAATGATAAGAAGAAGAAGAAGAAGAATTTTAAAATTATTATTATTTTTATTATCATTATATTATTATTATTTTCATTATTATTATCATTATTATTATAATTGTTGTTGTTGTTATATTATTATTATTATTATTGTTGTTGTTGTTGTTGTTGTTGCTCTTGTTGTTGTGGTGGTTGGTATATTATTATTATTATTCTTGTGATATTATTATCACCATTATTATCATTATTATCATATGTATTAATTTTTTTTGTTATTGTTGTTGTTATTTTTGTTGTTATTATTATTATTATTATTATTATTATTATTCTTATGTTATGATGATGATCATCATGATGATAATTATTACCATTATTATTATTATTATATAATAATATATTATTATGTTTATATATATTATTATTTCCGTTTTTATATTATTATTATTATTATGTTTATGTTTATGTTTATGATTATTCCCATTGTGCAACAAGAACAACAAAGCACACTCAGAACAACAACAACAACGCACACACACAACGGACACTCACAACAACAGCAACAACAACAACGCATTATCACAACAAGAAGAACAACAACAACGGACACTCAGCACCAAAAGAACAACAACAACAACGGACACTCACAACAAAAACAACATCAACAACAACAACAACGCACACTCAAAACAATAACAACAACGTAATAATAATAATAATAATAATAATAATGGATACTTATATAGCATACTATCCAGAAATCTGCTCTAGGTGATTTACAAAAACGCTTTGGTAACATAAAACATTATATCTATGTTACATACACACACCAAAATGTGACCACACACACACACACACACACACACACTCACACACACACACACACACACACACACACACACACACACACACACACACACACACACACACACACACGCACGCAGGCACGCACACACACACACACTGCATACATACATTTTAACATACATGTGTATCTAACAGCTACCCTAACACATACACACACATAGGCAGGCACATACGTACATAAACACACGCACACACAATACACATTCATATACATGCATGTAGTTGTGGGCCTGCCACAACTGAACTTGTTCTTCTTGTTGTGATAGTGCTTTGTTGTTGTTGCTGTTGTTGTTGTGAGTGTCCGTTGTGTGTGTGCGTTGTTGTTGTGTGTTGTTATTGCTGTCAGTGTCCGTTGTTGTTGTTGTTCTGAGTGTGCGTTGTTGTTCTTGTTGCACAATGGGAATAATCATAAACAAGTTCACACATAACAACAACGCACATTCACAACAACAACAACAACGCACACTCACAACAACAACAACGCACACTCACAACCACAACAACGCATAACAACAAAGCACACTCACAACAACAACCGACACTCACAACAACAACGCACACACAACAACAACAACAACAACAACGAATACTCACAACAAAAACAAAGCACACTCACAACAATAACAACAACACCACCACCACCAACAACAACGCACACTAAAAACAACAAAAACAACAATGCACACTCACAACAACTCACACTCACAACAACAACGCACACACACAACAACAACAACACCGCACACTTTACAAAAACAACAATGCAAACTCACAAGAACAACAACAACGCTCAGTCAAAACAACAAACACACTCACTACAAGAACAACGGAGACACAACAACAGCAACAACAGCAACGCACACTCACAAAAAAGAACAACAACGCACACTCACAATAACAAAAACGATCACTGACAACAACAACGCACACTCACAACAACAACAACGCACAATCACAAGAAGAATAATAACAACGGACACTGACAACAACAACAACGCACACTAACAACAACAACAATAACGCCCACTCACAACAACAAAAACAACGCATATTCACAACAACAACAACAACGCTCACTCACAACAACAAAAACAACGCATATTCACAACAACAACAACAACAACGCTCACTCACAATAACAAAAACAACGCATATTCACAACAACAACAACGCTCACTCACAACAACAAAAACAACGCATATTCACAACAACAACAACAACGCTCACTCACAACAACAAAAACAACGCATATTCACAACAACAACAACGCTCACTCACAACAAAACAACAACAACGCACACTCACATCAACAAGAAAGTACTCTCACAACAACAACACACATTCACAACATCAACAACAACAACGCACACTCACAACAACAGCAAGAACCCACACTCATAACAACAACGCACACTCAAAACAACAAGAACAACGCCCACTCACAACAACAACAACAACGCCCACTCAAAACAGTAACAAGAATAACAACGCACACTTACAACAACAACACCAACGCACAACAACAACAACGCACATTCACAACAGCAATTACAACGCGCACTCACAACAACGCACCCTCACTACGAGAACACCGGACACTCATAACAACAACAACAACGCACACTCACAACAGCAACGCACACTCACTACAAAAACAACACACATTCACAACATCAACAACAACGCACACTCACAACAACAGCAAGAATCCACACTCACCAACAAGAATAACAAAGCACACTCACAACAACAACTCACAACAACAACGCACACTCACAAAAACAATGCACAACAACAACAAAAACAACAAAAAGAACGCGTACTTGCAATAACGACAATAACAACGCACACTCACAACAAGAACAGCAAGAACAACAACGCACACTCACAACAACAACAACAACGGACACTGATAACAAAACCAACGCACACTAACAAGAGCAACAACAAAAATAACTCACAACAACAACGCACAACAACAAGAACGCACACTCACAACAACAACGCACACTCACAACAACAACGCACATTCACACTCACAACAACAAGAACGCACACTCACAACAACAAGAGCAACAACAACAACGCACACTCACAGCAACAACAACAACGCACACTCACAACAACAACGCACACTCACAACAACGCACACTCACAACAACAACAAAAACAACAACAACGCGTACTAGCAATAACAACAACAACGCCCAATCACAAGAACAACAACGCACACTCACAACAATAACAGCAACAACAACGCACACTGACAAGAACAAGAAGAACAACGCAAACTCACAACAACAAAAGCAATAACAACAACGCACACTCACAACAACAAAAACAACCCACACTTACAACAACAACAAGAACGCACAACAACAACAATGCACACTCACAACAACAACGCACACTCACAACAACAAACAACAAGAACGCGTACTCGCAATAAAGACAACAACAACGCACACTCACAATAAAAACAACGCACACTCACAACAACAACAACGCACACTCACAACAACAACAAGAAGAAAGCACCCTCACAACAACAACAATGCAAACTAACAACAAAAACAACAACGCACACTCACAAGAAATCCAACTCCCAACAACAACGACAACAACAACTCAAACTAACAACAACAACGCACAACATCGCACACTAAGAACAACAACGCACACTCTCAACAAAGAACACTCACAACAACAATAACAACGCACACTCACAACAACAGAAACAACGCACAGTAAGAACAACAACAACACACACTCACCACCACAACAACAAGAACAACGCACACTCAAAACAAAAATGCACACTCACAACAAGAACAAGAACATCAACGCACACCTAAAACAACAACAACATCAACAACGCACACTCAAAACTACAACGAAGACTCACAACAAAAACGCACACTCACAACAACAACAACAACGTACACTCACCACAAAGACAAAAACAACGCAGAGTCACAACAACGCACACTCACTACAAGAACAACGGATACCCACAACAACAACAGAAACAACAGCAACGTACACTCACAACAACAACAAACGCACACTCACAACAATAACAACAACAATGCACACTCAGAATAACAACACACTCAGAACAACTACAACAACAAAGCACACTCACAACAACAACAACAACAACGCACACTCACAGCAACAACAACAACGCACACTCACAACAACAACGCACACTCACAACAACGCACACTCACAACAACAACAAAAACAACAACAACGCGTACTAGCAATAACAACAACAACGCCCAATCACAAGAACAACAACGCACACTCACAACAATAACAGCAACAACAACGCACACTGACAAGAACAAGAAGAACAACGCAAACTCACAACAACAAAAGCAATAACAACAACGCACACTCACAACAACAAAAACAACCCACACTTACAACAACAACAAGAACGCACAACAACAACAATGCACACTCACAACAACAACGCACACTCACAACAACAAACAACAAGAACGCGTACTCGCAATAAAGACAACAACAACGCACACTCACAATAAAAACAACGCACACTCACAACAACAACAACGCACACTCACAACAACAACAAGAAGAAAGCACCCTCACAACAACAACAATGCAAACTAACAACAAAAACAACAACGCACACTCACAAGAAATCCAACTCCCAACAACAACGACAACAACAACTCAAACTAACAACAACAACGCACAACATCGCACACTAAGAACAACAACGCACACTCTCAACAAAGAACACTCACAACAACAATAACAACGCACACTCACAACAACAACAACGCACACTCACAACAACAGAAACAACGCACAGTAAGAACAACAACAACACACACTCACCACCACAACAACAAGAACAACGCACACTCAAAACAAAAATGCACACTCACAACAAGAACAACAACATCAACGCACACCTAAAACAACAACAACATCAACAACGCACACTCAAAACTACAACGAAGACTCACAACAAAAACGCACACTCACAACAACAACAACAACGTACACTCACCACAAAGACAAAAACAACGCAGAGTCACAACAACGCACACTCACTACAAGAACAACGGATACCCACAACAACAACAGAAACAACAGCAACGTACACTCACAACAACAACAAACGCACACTCACAACAATAACAACAACAATGCACACTCAGAATAACAACACACTCAGAACAACTACAACAACAAAGCACACTCACAACAACAACAACAACAACGCACACTCACAACAACAATGCACATTCACAACAAGAACAACATCAACGCACACCTAAAACAACAACAACGCACACTCAGAAAAACAACATCAACAACGCAGACTCACAACAACAACGAACACTCAATAACAAAAACGCAGACTCACAACAACAACAACAACAACAACGCACACTCACAACAACAACAACAACAAAGTACACTCACCACAAAGACAACAAAAACGCAGAGTCACAACAACGCCCACTCACTACAAGAACAACGGACACTTACAAAACAAGAACAGAAAGCAGCAACGCACACTCAAGACAACAACAACAACTACTACAACAGCGCTCACTTACAATAACAACAACGCACACTCACAACAACAACGCACACTCACAAGAACAACAAACGCAACAACAAGAAGAACGCACACTCACAACAGTAACAACAACAAAGCACACTCAGAATAACAACAAAGCACACTCACAACAACTACAACAACAAAGCACACTCACAACAACAACGCACACTCACAACAAAGCACACTCACTACAAGAACAGAGGACACTCACAACAACAACAGGAATAACAGCAACGCACACTCACCAAAACAACAACGCACACTCACAGTAAAAACAACGCACAATCACAACAGAACTGTTGTGAGTGTGTGTGCGTGGTGTGTTTGTTGTTATTTTTTGTGAGTGTGTGTGCGTGGTATGTTTGTTGTTGTTGTTATTGATGTTGTTCTTGTGAGTGTGTTTGTTGTTGTTGTGTTCGTGGTGTGTTTGTTGTTGTTGAGAGGGTGGGTTGCTGTTTTTGTGAGTGAGCGTTGTTGTTGGTGTTGTGAGTGTGCGTTGTTGTTGTTGTTAGTGTGCGTTGTTGTTGTGAGGGTGCGTTGTTGTTGTTGTTGTGAGTGTGCGTTGTTTTTGGTGTGAGTGTGCGTTGTTGTTGTTGTGAGTGTGTGTGTGCGTGTTGTGTTGGTTGTTGTTGTGAGTGTGTGGGTGGTGTGTTTGTTGTTGTTTTTGTTGTTGTGAGTGTATGCGTGGTGTGTGTGTTGTTGTTATGAGTGTGCGCTGTTGGTGTTGTGAGTGTGCGTTGTTGCTGTTTTGAGTGTGCGTTGTTGTTGTTGTGATGGTGTGTGCGTGGTGTGTTTGGTGTTGTTGTGAATGCCTGTGCCTGGTGTGTTTGTTGTTGTTTGGAGTGTGTGTGCGTGGTGTGTTTGTTGTTGTTTTTGTGAATATGTGTGCGTGGTGTGTGTGTTGCTGTTCTTGTCGTTGTTGTGGGTGTGTGTGGTGTCTGTGTTGCAGTTGTTGTGAGTGTTTGTTCGTGGTGTGTGTCTTGTTCTTGTTGTTGTGAGTGTGTGTGCGGTGTGTGTGTGTGTGTGTGTGTGTGTGTGTGTGTGTGTGTGTGTGTGTGTGTGTGTGTGTGTGTGTGTGTGTGTGTGTGTGTGTGTGTGTGTGTGTGTGTGTGTGTGTGTGTGTGTTGTTGTTGTTGTTGTTGTTGTTGTGAGTGTGTGTCCGAGGTGTGTTTGTTGTTGTTGTTGTTGTTGATGTTGTTAGTGTTGTTGTTGATGTTGTTAGTTGTTGATGTTGTTGGTGCGTTTGTTGTTGTTGTTGTGGTGGTGGTGGTGGTGGCTTTGTGTGCGTGGTGTCTGTTGTTGTTGTGAGTGTGTGTGCGTGGTGGTTTTTTTTTTGTTTTGTGTGTGTGTGTGTGTGTGTGTGTGTGTGTGTGTGTGTGTGTGTGTGTGTGTGTTTTCCCGACCACCGTTTTATTTTGTATATAAATTTAATGTGACAATTGAGAATAGATGGAAAAAAAAATACATGAAAAGATTTTTTTTTTACAAATCTGAATACAGTCAACATTAACAATAAACATAACTTGTGTTTTTTGTTGTTTTTCTTTTTTAAATGAATAAACACATATATTGGGAAAAGAGAAAAGACAAATCTGACAAAAACATAGTACCAATAGGAAAATAAAACAAAAACAAACAACAACATTAAAAAAAAAACCACAAAAAAACATATAGTTGATATACACATATAACATTCTAAGTAAAATCAATTGAGAATGTTTGAATAAGTCATCAACAGCAACAACAACAACAACACAAAAAAAAAAGAACAAAGGAATAGATATCCATATCCCTACATATCAACTTGCACCATTTCTTCAACATTTAGCTTTGTTGTGTTATATTTCCATACATGGTTTGAAATATTGTTTTTATATGTTGTTTCTAATTAAAGGTAAGTATGGCAACCATTTTATTTTGAAGCTGTGTGTTTCACATGCGATCTTAGCGTTATATTCTTCGATTTTGGATCTTGAAACAATGTAATGTTCAAAAGCGTGAATATTTGGAAGGCATTTATATATACATCTTCCCCAGGAGGATTAATAAACCAAGCACTGAGTCTGTCTTCATATCAGCATGGAAACCAAACAGTATTATACATTCATTGAACTTCAAATTTTCACACACTGTACAGTTTATTTTTAATAGTTCTTCTAGACTTGTCCAAAAGCGTTTCGAGTAATGGCATCGCCAGAATATATGTTCAACACTATAACTTCTAAACAAAAATCACAATCAATACTGTTTACAATTCCCATTTCCTTTAAAACAACATTTGTTCCAATGATTCTATGTAATATACGAAATTGTAGCCACTTTAGTTTTATGTCTTTAATTTTATGAAGTTTGTTATAAGCTTTTACCCAACAAATATTTGTTCCCAGTTTCTCAGACCACTTGTGACAGGATTTCGGGGTTGTATCATCAAATGCTAGAACATCATCGTATCGCTGTATCCTTTAGGTGTCGAGTATATTATTTTTAATGCCCCTGGTGTACCAGGGAAACTGTGGGTTGTTGGAACATTAAGACCTACCTGTTCCATGTATTTTTTGATTGCTCTTAAGCAACCATTGTATGCCAGAAAATGTACATTCAGTTCATATTTTCTACAAAATTCGTTTTGTGTAAGAAAGTGTCCATTGTCATTCAGAAAATGCGAAACACAGTATACACCTTTATCAACCCAGTCTCTATGATTTATAGTACTATTTCCAATCTTAAATTTTTCGTTATAGAAGACTGGTCAGAAGGTCAATATCTGATTTAGGTGTAACCTGACAACAAAATTCTCTGTAAGCCATGAAAGTGTGTTTCCAAAATGAATTATTATTACATTTACGCAATGCATACATGGGTCCATATCCCTCTAATTCAGTGAAAAATGGGAACATTTCAATTGAAATGATTTTCCATTTATGCTTTGTAATTTTAAATCTTCTTATCCAGGTGAGTTTTAATGCTTGACTATATTTTCTTATGTCTGGTATATTTAAACCACCTTCTTTAACACTTTTTGTTGCTGTTTTTCTATTCACTTTGTCTCTTTTTCCATTCCATATAAACTGAAAACACATCCTCTGGCAACTATTAATAAAATCATCAGGAGGATTTGGGAGCAAGATCCACAGGTGAATAAGTTTAGATAAGACAAGAGATTTTAACACCGCAACACGTCCCATAGGTGTGATATTTCTTTTTATCCATATTTTGAATAAGGACTTCAGTTCGGAGAGTTTCTCTGCATAATTTATTTTATCACAATCTTTCAAGTCGTTTGTAAACCATATTCCTAATATTTTTAATCTTTCTGGATTCCATTTAATGTTTAGGTGTTGCATATATAATTTGTTTTTGAATGTTTTTTGTTTCCTAACCATATAGCTTGTGTTTTTTGTGTTTTCATGAAAAGTCCTGAAAACGTGCCAAATTGTTCTACATGTCGAATAGATCTTTCAAACGATACACGGTCTCCAGTATTCATCAACTGTGCATCGTCAGCAAATTGTGATATTTTATGGTTTTTATCATTATATCATTATCCTCTCCTAATCATAATAGCTAAAATTTCTACACATAATATAAACAAATAAGGAGTTTGGCCATGCTCTTATTCACATAATGTCTTTTTTCTAATTCCTGTCTACAACCTCTTTCTACAAAGAACCATTCTGTCGTTTGACCGTTGACTATAACAGTTGACTTTATTCTATTATAAAATGTCTGTATCCATCTACATATATTGTCTCCAAATCCATATGCGCTCAAAGCTTTAAATAAAAAGTTCCAGTCAAGTGAATCAAACGCTTTCTCAAAATCTAAGCAAATCAGAAGTCCAGGTAATTGTCGTGTTTCTAGGTAATCAATTAAATCGTATATGTCTTATATTGTCTCCCAGGTATCTGTTCGCAACAAAACCTGTCTGGTCTTCGTCAACTAATTTTGTAAGAACCATCTTTATTCTATTTGCAATGCACGTCGATCCAATTTTATATAAAACATTTAGAAGTGAGATGGGTCATATATTCTCTAGATTTGTCTGGTTTCGGGATACACGTTATGATTCCTTCTTTCTGAGTGGCCGAAAGTTCTCCATCTTTCATTGATTGGTTCAGAGCACGCACTACAAAAGGACCCAGTTTATTCCAAAAAAAATTATAAAATTCCGCTCCAAATCCATCTGTGCCAGGACTCTTTCCATTTTTCATATTTTTTAACGCTAAACTAGCTTCTTCTAAGCTTATTTCTCCTTCCAATAAATTACTTTCATCATCTGATAGTGTAGGCAGCTCATTAACTAAATCCCTTATATTGCATGCATCAAAAGTTTTCTGTGTGTATAGATTTCTATAATAAGAATTAACTTCTTGATTTATCTTTATTGGTTCTTTTGTTAGTGTTCCATTATGATCTATCAGTTTGGCCATGCTCTTATTCACATGTCTTTTTTCTAAATTACAAAAATAATTGGTTACCTTTTCTCCTTCTGCTATCCATTTTGCTCTTGATCTCAATATAATGCCTTGTATCTTTTTCTCTCTCAAAGACTCTAATTCCTGATGTTTTTCTTTTAAGAATTTCATATCTTCTTCTGTTCTGTATTCTTTTTTTTCCAAAAGATCAGTTCCTTTTAATATTTCTTCTTTTTCTTTTGCATTTTTTTTCTTCATTGTGGCATAAGCTATAGTTTTAGATCTTATTTTCATGAGCATGAAGTCTATGAATACCTTACCTGAGACTATTAATTCAATGTTCATAGACGAAATTCTGTGAAGGGTTTCCGTTTCGTACTGTTCTGTAGAATATTCGCATATAATTTCATAATTTCCTCTATAAACTATGAGTAAACTACAGTTAAATTTCCAAAATGTATTACGTTTTATATTTTCACCAAATCTTAGTTTCAAAATAATCATTGAGTGGTCTGGTATAATATCTGTGTCTTCAAAATTATACAAAATATCTTCTGATATAAGAAAAAAATCAAGTCTACTTTGTTTTATAGGTGAGCTTCTTCTCCATGTAAAACGCTTAAGCTGTGGGTTATTTTCTCTCCAAACATCTGTTAAGTTAAGTTCTGTAATAATGTTTTCTACACTATTCTTTGCTTTTGGGTTATTGATGTTACTATAATTGTCGTAATCTAGATAAGGATCAAGAACCAAATTCCAGTCACCCACTAACATTGTAGCATGATTGTCATATGTCAATATTTTTTCCTTTAAAATTTGATAAAAGTTTGGATCATCTTTTTTTGGACCGTAGACGTTTACCAACAAAATATCTTTTTCCATAGTTTTTAGGGATATCATTATAAAGTTTCCATTTGTATCTCTTTCTAATTTGTTGATTTCAAATTCAAAATTGTTATTCAACAGTATTGCCACTCCCCTTGCATTTGATTTATAGGACGCAAAAAAGCATTCATATCCCCATTCTGATTTGATATATGTTTCTGTTTTTGTAGTAAAATGTGTATCTTGTAAGCAGTAGATATTGTATGATTTATTTCTAAGGAAATGAAACACATCTCTTCTTTTCTTCAGATGTCCTAGTCCCTGACAATTCAGAGACGATATCGTTATGTTTGTCATATTTAGCTAATTATAGTTGTATGATAATAATCAGCTTAATTACACAGTAAGGATATTTTCATATACAATGCTAATATTTTCTTTAACTGACTTATAATTTACAAGACTCAATGGTGATGCCTTCATTGTTTTCACAGCCACTATACTAAAGCGATATTGGTACAACATTGGGTAACAAAAGCAATATACTATGTAGGTCCACAAATGCACATATTTGTGGCCTGGGAAAATGGACATCAGATAAGGTACAATAAATATCACTAAACAATAAAAATGTATACACATGTAAAGAAAATGACACATGATATACACTGAAAAAAAACGAGAAATAATCTGAACTACCGCTCGCGAGCTATAGCGCAGTCTGTCTGCTTGTTGTTCTTTTTTTTTTTCTTACTTTCTTTTCTCCTTTTTTTTCCTTCCTTTTTTTTTTTGTTCCTTTCTTTCTCCCTTCACAGATCCGAGACCAGAGCCTATAAATAGAGGATGAGTTCCTGGTATTGTGTGTGTGTGCGCGTGTGCGCGCGCGCGCGTGCACGTATGCACGCGTACGCGGGCGCACCTGTGCTCGTGGACATTAGAAAAAAAACAAAAAAAAACAACAACAAAAAAAAAAAAAAAAAAAAAAAACTTTCTCGGTTACAGCGGCTAAGTACAAACCTAACATCTGTTCAGTCTGGAAAAAAACAACAAAAAACAAAAACACATATATACATATATATATACATTCACATATACACATACATACACACATATCTATACATATACACATATGTACACACACAAGCACACACACACACACACACACACGCACACGCACACATTTCATGTGGTAGTTCAAATTCATGACATGCGTGCGTTTGGCTCTTTCTCATAACGAATGGCAGCACATGTATATGCGTGAGTGTATGTGCATGCGCACGCCCGCGCACGCGCATGCATATTAATGGCATGTGTAAATGTCTGTATGAGTGCAGATGGAATTTAGTTAACATTGCAAAAGGCTGTGCCGGCGTCCTCAGCATACAATTGTCTCGTCAGCATAGCAAACCTTAACCAAACAAACAATAAAGCAATTAATCAATCAAGAAAAACCAGAATCAATTAATGAACCAACCATGCACTTACGTATACATATAGCATAACAAAACAGTATGCTCAGTTCGAATCACCCACAAACTCCACAAAACTTAGGAAGTAGTAATAATAATTATAATTATAAAAAGATAATAATTATTAAAAAAAAAAAAAAATTAAAAAAAAAGAAAAAAAGAAAGAAAAAAGTTACATGCCAGTCTAAGGAAAAAGTGGAAATCGTACATCGTACTGAAGAAACATTTCGAAGTGACCCCCTTCAGTTAAATAATAATAATAATAATAGTAATAATAATAACAAAATAATAATAAAATAAACTGCATACAAAGCATCAAACGTCCATGACAAAAAAATTTGCACTCTAAAGAAGCATTTTGAAGTGACATCTAGTTAATGGTCCAGCTGGAAAAAACAAACACAGATCAGCATCCACCCCGAAAAATCACCGTTACCTTTAATTCCACCTCTTCAACCCCCCTTGAGGTCAATTTAGTATTTAAAAAAAGAAAAAAGAAAAAAAACATATAAAAAAATTGATAAATAAATAAATAAATTATATTAAAAAAACAACCAAAAAGTCATAGTATATGCTGTCTTGTTTGAGTAAAAGTTGATTTCCATCAACACTGGAAATTTTAGCCAGCGCATTCACCATATCATCACGGGGGGGGGGGGGGGGGGGAGTAGTGTAGTGGTCTAAATTCACGATCTGCGTGATTTGTGTCGTTCTTGTTACAGGTGAATGCACATGACTAGTGCGCGCGTCTGTATGTGTCTGCATGTGTGTGCATGCACGCGCGCGCGCGTCGCGGCACACGCAAATGTATATGTGAGTAATGGTGAGTAAAGTTCATCAATATTGTAATTAGCTTAGCCAGCATATTCACCGTGTCCTCAGCAAACAATTGTCTCATCAGCATAGTGAACATCAAAACAAACCAACAATAAAGTAATCAAGCAAGCAAGTAATTAAAAAAAAAAGAAAAAAAGTCAGTTACTGAACCAACCATGCACGCAAGCACACACACAGCACAACAAACAGTCCTTTCAGTTCAATCCACCCACTTTCTCCCCTCATTTTTTCCACTTTTTTCCCTGTCAATCTAAGGACCCCACACATAACTTTACATCTAACGTCCATGGCTGAATTTTGTGCTCTGAAGAAGATTTTGAAGTGACACCCTTCAGTTGATTAATGGGCCAGCGGTAAAGAAAAAAACAATCAGTCACACAGTAACTCAAACCGCGTAGAGAAAGAAAAAAAAAAAAAAGTTTTTACTATATTGTTTGAGTAAGAGTGGATTTCTGTCAACACTGGAAGATTTGGTCAGCGTATGCACCATGTCATCAGCGGGAATCGATTCTCCAACTTAGCGAATGTCAAAAACAACCTACCATCAACAATCTAGTAATATGTCAACCTAGCAATCAAGAAAAATCCAACAATCACTGGACCAACCATATATTCAGTTCAATTACTCCTCTGAGTCTACACACATTTTGCTAAATATAAGAAAGAAGTGGGGGGAAAAAAAAAGAAAAAAAGAAGAAAAAACAACAAACAAACAAACAAAAAAGCACCACACACACACACACACACACACACACACACACACACACACACACACACACACACACACACAAACAAACAAACCAAAAAAGAAAACAGCCATGTACATATCTGGGGATCAAAAGACCATGACCAATAATTTTGCACCCTGAAAAAACGTTTCGATGTGACACCCCTTAACAGTCAAGCAGTATATGGAGCGAGCAAAAGCAAATCGAAAAATCCATCGCTGGACCTACCATGCATGCAAACACACCAACAACATTACTATCAGTACATGAAGATGTACCTACATAGCAAACAACCCACACATTCTAAAAGATGAACAGCTAAACATGATTTTTTACTAATACATTTTCATACGGTAGATGTGGAAAATGAAAAGGTGATCCAAACGAAAATACAATGTTCCTGTGCATTGAAAGTTAGAAATCAAAATATATTGAGAAATGCTGAAATAAACAGAAGTACCTTGCTAGATTTGGCTGAGGGGCACCCAAGGACATTTTACCACCAACAAGCCTAAAACAATATGTCAACAATAACTGCACATTTATTACATGGAGGCTCCGTACCATATGTTTATACGTTCACATCATGCCTCTCACAAGTGTGTCATCAAGATTACTAGTAATATCGAGTTTTAATGTTTTTCCATTTTTTAGTTTGGCGATAATCTTTCCATTGGATAACCAGGTTGAAAGGGTAGCAGAGTGTTTATTCGCTCTAATTCGCTTTTGTCAAGTCTTCTCCAATAGACACACCTGTTTTTTCCTTGACTCCTTGACTGACGAGAAAAGAAGCGCACGAGGATGGGGAGTGGTCTTCCCGTTCCAGGCCGGCCGGAACGGTGCGCAATTTCAATGTCTTCGACCGTCACTGGAACTCCCACCTGCTTTGTGAAAATTTCTGTACATTTCTTTATGCAGTCTTGGAATAAAGACTCTGTCTCTGTTGTTCCTCTTTAACACCAAACACCCGCAGATTCCACTGGCGCCCATGTTGTTCGATATCGTTTTGTGCCAGTCTGTGATTGCTGATCTCCTTCTGTTGTTGCATCAGTTGAGTCCGTAAGTTGACATTTTCTTCTTTCAGTGTCTTCATGTCTTTATTCAGTCTATCATTATCTGTTTTCAATTAAAAAATTTCGCATTCTAGTTTATCTACTTGTTCTGTCAGCTTTGCACTGATTTTGTCCATATCAATACGAATTTGTTTGATATCATCTTGTGCACTTGTAAGAACTTCTAACTTCTTATTTATTTCTTCCAATTTCTCTTGAAGGGTCATATTGAAATCTTTGTCAGTGTCACCCTCACTTACTTGTTTTTGCTTCTTCTTTTCTTCTTTTGTTTTCTCTTGACTTGGACTATCGTCACTCGCTGCTGATGAAGTACTTGATGGCTTTCTTTTTCCCCGGCTATTCTTTGCAAAATATTTAGACACCGAACTGCTCATGCTTCACAACTGTAACTAGCACCATTGCAGAGAAAACACACAGACACACAGAAACCATTAAATGTCACGGAATCTTCATCGGAAAAAACAACATCCGTTATTGTGCACGGAGTGTAACACTGCTCGCTCGCATGATAAAAAGAATCATCAGTGAAAACACTTCATATTGTAAAAGGCGACTGAACTGGAGAGCGAAGGAAACACGTCCGATCTCTCCGGTGAGCGGAAGTCCGTTTGTTATTTTTGTTGTTGTTGTGAGTGTCTGTGCGTGGTATGTTTGTTGTTGTTGTGGTTGTGGTTATTGTTGTGAGTGTGTGTGCGTGGTGTTTCTTGTTGTTGTTGTTTTGATTGTGTGTGTGTGTGGTCTGTTTGTTGTTGTTGTTCTTCTTCTGAGTGTGTGCCCGTGGTGTATTTGTTGTTGTTGTTGATGTTGACGTGAGCGTGTGTGCGTGGTGTTTTTGTTGTTGATGTTTTGATGTGTGTCGGGGTTTTTGTTTTTTTGTTGTTCTTTCGTGGTGTGCTTGTTATTTGTTGTTTTGTTGTTGGGTGAGGTGTTTTGCGTGGTGTTTTTGTGTTTTGTTTTTAGTGAGTGGTTTGGGTGTGTTTGCTTTTGTTGTTGTTGTGAGTGTGGTTTTGTGTTTTGGGTTTTGGGTTTTAGTTTTGGTTGTTGTTGTTGTTTTTAGTGGGGGCGTGGGTTGTTGTTTTCTTTGTTTTTTGTTTAAATGTGTGTGGTGGGTGTTTGTTTTTTTTTGTTGTTGTAAATGTGTGTGCGTGGTGTGTTTTTGTTATGTTTTTTTGTTTGGTGTGGTGCTGGTTTTTTTTTGTTGGTTGTTGTTGTGGTTGTGTGGTGGGTTTTTGTTTGTTGTTTTTGTGATGTGTGTGCTTGGTGTTTTGTTGTTTTTTGGGGGTGTTCGGGGTTTTTTTTGGGTTTGTGGTTGTTGTGGGGTGTGTTGCGTGGGGTGTGTTTGTTTGTTGTTGTTGTTGTTGTGAGTGTTTTGCGGGTGTTTTTTGTTGTTTTTGTTTTTTGTTGTGTGCGTGGTGTTATTTGTTGTTTTTTTTGTGTTGGGGTGGGTGGGGTGTTCTTTTTTGGTTATGTTGGGAAAAGGTTGTGTGTGGTGTGTGGAAATTGTTTTGTGTGTGTTTGGGGGGTGTTTTGGTTGAGTGGGTTTAAAAAAATGTGGGCTGGTGTTTTGTTTTTGTTTTTTTGAGTGTGTGTGGTGGTTTGTTGTTTTGTTTTTTTTGCAGTGTGTTTGGTTTTTTTGTGGGGTTTTTGGGTTTGGTGTTGTTTTTTTTGGGTGTGGTTTTTTGTTGTTTTTTTCCCTTTTGTAGTGTGGTTCGTGGTTTTTTTTGTTTGTTGTTGTGAGTTTAGTGGTGGGTGTTTGTTTTGGAGGTGTCGGGTGTGTTTGTTTTTTTGTTGTTTAAGTTTTGTGCGGGGTGTGTTTGTTGTTTTGTGGTGGTGTGTTGGGGGTTTTTTGTTGTTGGGGTGTAGTTTTGTGCGTGGTGTTTTGTTTTTGTTGTTTTTGGGGAGTTGTGTGCGGGGTGTGTTTTGTTTTTTTTTGGTTTTTTTGTGGTGCCGTAGTGTTTTTTTTTTTGTTGTTGTTGTGGTGGTGTGGTGGTTTTTTTTTGTTGTTTTTGTTGTTTTTGGGTTGTGTGCGGGGTGTTTTGGTTTTTTTGTTGGTATTTGTGCGTGGTGTGTTTGTTTTTTGTTTGTTGTAAAATGTGTGTGCGGGGTTGTTTTTGTTTTTGTTGTTGAGTGAGTGTGTGCGTTTTGTTTGTTGTTGTTTTTGGGAAATGTGTGTGCTGGGGGTTTTTGTTGTTTTTTGTTGTGGTGTGTGTCTTTGTTTTGTTGTTGTTGTTTGGTGTGTTGCGTGGTGCTCTGTTGTTTTTGGGTGGGGTGTGCGGTGTGTTTGATTTTTTGGTTTTTGGTTGTATGTGTGTGGGGGGTTTTTTTGTGTTTTGTTGTAGTCGTTTTTGTGGTGTTTTGTTTTTGTTGTGGGGGTGTGTGCTGGGGTGTTTTTTTTGTTTTAGTTGCGGCGGGTGTGTTTGTTGTTTTTGTTATGTGTGCGTTGTTAAACAAATTTCTTGGTTTTGTGTTGTTTTTTTTTGTGTGTTGCGGGGTTGTTTGTTGTTGTTTTTGTGTTTGTACGGGTTTGTTTTGTGTTGTGTTGTTTTGTTGTGGGTGTTGGGTTGTTTTGTTGTTGTTTTTGTGGTGGGGGCCGTGGTGTTTTTTGTTGTTTTTGGTTTGGGGCGTGGTTTTTTTTGTTGTTTGAGGTGTGGTGGTGTGTTTTTTTGTTGTTGTTGTTTTTTTTGGGTGTGTGTTTGTGTGTGTTTTGTTTGGGGTGTGTGTGCGTGGTGTTTTTTTGTTTTTGTGAGTTTTGGGGGTGGTGGTTTTTGTTTTTTTTGTTGTTTTGTGGTGTGGTGGTGGTGGTTTTGTTGTTGTTGTGTTTTAGTGTGGCATGGTGTTTTTGTTGTTTTTGTTTAAGCTGTGTGCGGGGTTTTTTTTCTTTTGTTTTGTTGTTTTGGAGTGGGTGTGGTGGGTGGTTTTTGTTTTTGTTGTGGGGTTTTGTGCGGGGTGGTGTGTTTGTTTTTTTGTTGTTGGAGTTGTGTGCTTGTTTTTGTTGTGTTTGTTGGTTTTCCCAGTGGGCCAGGGTGTGTTTGTGTTTTTTTTGTGTTTTGGTGGGTTGTGGTTGTTGTTTGATGTGTCGTTGGTTTTGTTTTGTGTGTCGGGTTTTTGCTTTGTTTGTTGTTGTTGTTGGTGTGGTTTGCATTTTGTGTTTTTTTGGGATGTGTGTCGGGGTTGTTTGATTTTGTTGTTTTGAGTGGGGTTTGTTGTTTTTGTTGTTGTTGTTGTTGTGAGTGTGGTTGTTATTGTTTTTTAATTTGCGTTTTTTTGTTGTTTATGTGCGTTTTTTTTTTTTTTTGGGGTTGTGTTGGGGTGTTGTTTTTGTTGTGAGTTGTGGGGGTGTGTTTGTTGTTTGTTGTGTTGTGTCGGGTTTGTTTGTTTTTGTTGTTGTGGTGTGTGTGCGGGGTGTTTTTGGTTTTTTGGTTTTTTTGTGTGTGTTGCGGGGGGGTGTTTGTTTTTTGTTTTTTGTGTGCTCGTGGTTTTTTTGTTATTGTTGTTGTAAGTGTGGGTGGGGGTGTGTGGTTGCTGTTGTGTTGTTGTTGTTGTATTGTGTGTGCGTGGTGGGTTTCTTGTTTTTGTTTTTTGTGTATTTTTCGGGGTGTGTTGGGTTGTTGTTGTTGTGGTGGGGGCGTTGTTTTTGTTGTTTTTTTGTGAGTGTCTTTGTTTTTTGTGTTTGGGTTTGTTGTTGTTTTTGTTTTTATGGGTTTTTGTTTTGTTGTTTTGTGGTGGGGGGTTTTGTGTTGTATTTTGTGTTCGTGGGTTTTTGGTTTTTGGTTGTTGTTTGGCGTTGTTGTTGTTTTTTGGTTTTGGTGTGGGGCGTTTTTGTTTGTTTTTTTTGTGGTTGTTTTTTTGATGGTGTGCGTTTTTTGTTTTGTTGGGGGAGTTTTTTTTGTTTTGTGAAGGGTGGGGGGTTTTTTTTGTTGTTGGTGTTGTGGGGTTTTGGCGTGGTGTTTGTTGTTGTTGTTGTTTTTGTGTGGTGTGTGGTTTTGTTTTTGTTTTTTTGGAGTGTGTTTGCGTGGTGTTGGTTGTTTGTTTTTTTGGGGTTTGTGTTTTTGTTTTTTTGTTTGAGTTGGTGGTGGGTGTTTTTTGTTAGTGTTTTGTTGTGGTGTGTGGTGGAGTGTTTGTTGTTGTTGTTGTTGTGAGTGTTGGCTGGTGGTTTGTTGTTTTTTTTTGTTTTTTTGGTGTGGCGTGTGAAAGTTGTTTTGTTGTGGTGTGTTGCGTGGTGTGTGGGGGGTTGTGTTCTTGTTGTTGTGGTGGGGGGTTTTTTGTGTTGTGTTTTGTTGTTTGTAAATGGTGTCGTGGTGTGTGTGTTTGGGTGTTGTTGTTGTGGGGTGTTGGTGCGGGGTTTTTTTTGTTTTTGTTTTGGGTGTAGTGTGTGTGTTGTGTGTATGTTTTTTTTGGGGAGTGTGTGTGCGTGTGTGTGTGTTGTTGTTGTCCTTGTTGTTTTGTGAGTTTTGTTTTGTTGTTGTTGTTTTTGTGATGGGGTGGTGGTGTGTTTTGTTGTTTGTTTTTTGTGGAGTGGGGCGTGGTGTTTTTTTGTTGTTTGGTATTTGGGTGTGTGGGTGGTTTTTTTTTTTTGTGTGTAAATGTGTGTGCGTGGGGTGTTTTTTTTGTTTAGTTGTTGGGGTGTGGGGGTTTGTGGTTTGTGTTTTTTTTGTTGTTGGGGAGTGTATGCGTGGTTTTTTTGTTGTTTTGTTGTTTTGTTGTGGGGTGTGGGGCGTGGTTGTTTTTTTTGTTTTTGTGAGTGGTTCGTGGGTTGTTTTTTGTTTTGTTTGTATTTTGGGGTTTTTGGGTTTTTTTTTTTTGTTGTGAGTGTGTGGCGTGGTGTGTTTTTTGTTGTTGTTGTGAATGTGTCTGCGGGGTGTGTTTGATGATGTGAGTCGGGTGCTGGTGTTTTTTGTTGTTGTTGTTGTGAGGGGTGGCGTAGTGTGTTTTTTGTGTTGTTTTTGTGTTGCTTGATTGGTGTGGTATGGTGTTGTTTTTTTTTTTTTTTTTTTTGTTGGTGTGAGGGGGCGTTGTCGGGTTTTTGTTTTTTGTGAGGTGTGTGCCTGGTGTTTTGTTTGTGTTTTTTTTGTGAGAGTGGGCATGGTGTTGTTTTCTTGTTGTTGTGAGTGGTCAGCATGGTGTGTTTGTTCTTTTTGTTGTTGTTGTTTTTTTGTGGTGTGTGTGGGGTGTTTTTTGTTGTCGTTGTTGTTGAGTTGTGAGTGTGTGTGCGTGCTGTGTTTGTTTTATTTTTGTTGCGTTGTTGTGGGTGTTTGCGGGGTTTTTTTGTTTTTGTTGTGAGTGGTGTCGTGGTGTTTTTGTTTCCCCCCCCCTCTACACTGCTTGCTTTTACCCTCTCAAATCCTCTTTTCCCACCCCACTACACTTTTTCCTTTCCCCCCCCCTTTTACAGCCCACCCTTTTTGACCCCCCTCTACATTTCCCCCTTTGTCCACCTCTACACCTTCCATTCTTCCCCCCAAAATGTCCTTCCTTTCTACCCTCTTTAAAACCCCCCTTCCCCCCCCTCTTAAACTTTTTTCCACCTACTTCACCCCTTCCTTTCTACCCCTCTACACTTTTCCTCCCCAACCCCTCTAAATTTCCCTTTTCCACCCCCTTAAAATCCTTCCTTTTTTTTCCGCTAAATGTGTTTCCTTTCTCCCCCCCTTACCCCTCTTTTCACCCCCTCTACATCCTTCCTTTCTGGGGCCCCTCACAACCCCTTTCCCGCCTACACCCTCTAACTTCCCTTTCCACCTCATCTACACTCCTACCTTGCTACCCGCTCACAGTCCTTCCTTTCTACCCCCTCTTCAACTACCTTTCCATCTCCTCTACACTCCTTCCTTTCTACTCCCTCTACACTCCTTCCTCCCAGCACTGTCTTCACTTCCCTTTCCACCACCTCTACACTCCTTCCTTCTACTCCCTCTACACTCCTTATGCCAACACCCTCTAAAATTCCCTTTCTACCCCCTCTATACTGTTTCCTTCTACCCTCTCCACTATCCTTCCTTTCCTCCCCATCTACATTGCTTCCTTTCCACCCATTCTACAGTCCTTCCTTTTGAACTCCTCTACACTTCCCTTTCCTCACCCTCTACACTTCTTCTTTCTACTCCCTCAACACTCCTTCCTGCCAACAACCTCTACACTTTCCTTTCCACCCCCTCTACACACCTTCTTTTCTACCCCCTCTACACTCCTTAATGCCAACATCCCTACACTTCCGTTTCCACCCACTCTGCACTGGTTCCTTTTATATCCTCTCACTAACCTTCCTTTCCACACTATATCTACACTCCTTCCTTACCACCCTTTCTACAGTTCTACCTTTTGACCTCCTCTACATTTCCCTTTCCACAACCTCTACACTCCTTCCTTTCTACTCCCTCTACACTCCTTCATGCCAACATACTCTACACCCTCCCTTTCCACACCCTCTACACTCCTTCCTTTGTACTGCCTCTTCACTTCTTCTCTCTTCTCTTCTTCTTCTTTCGGTCGCACTTGTCACAGAGTCAGGCTGGCCTGCGAGACAAATGTCGTCGTGGCTTCCAGGTCTTGTCTGCAGCCGTAGAGCTTGGTGCGTAGTGGGGTCGCTTCTGGCCACACGGTGTCTCTCAGTCCCTGGTGGAGGGGACAAGTCTGCAGAACATGTTCTGGTGGTTTGGTCTTCAAGACCACAGGGACAGGTCGGTGATGGTGCCAGCTTCAGCTTCTTGAACATGTGCGCGTGAGGCGGCAGTGTCCTGTGCGTAAGCGCATAATTGCTACCTGCTGCCAGCGTTCAAGCTCGTGATATGCATCCCTTGTGGCTTGTGGTCGCAGTGCTGCCTTCACAAGGGTCTTCTTTTCAGCGAAGCTAACACTGTTGTTTGGTTGTCTTTCTTTCGCTCCGAGTTTGGCGAGCTGGTCCGCAATTTCGTTGCCTGGAATTCCGCAGTGGGCTGGAACCCATTGCAGGACTACTCGTCGTTGCTGGGCAACTTCTTGTAGTTTCTCCTTGAGACGAGGAAGTTTATCTCCTGCAAGGGCTTCCAGGACAGACAACGCATCTGTCAGAAAGACAACTTGTGGCATTCGCTCTCTGAGTCGTGAACCATTGAAGCGGCCTGCATGAGCGCCTGAACCTCAGCTGCGTAGTTTGAACAGTACTTTCCTGTGGGTATCCTTGCTGTGGATGTGTGGTGCTCAGGAGACTTCATGTACACTCCTGCTCCTCCGTCAGCAACAGCGTTGGTTGCAGAACCATCTGTGTACACGTGAATCCAGGATTCTTCAGGGTACCTTTCAGCAATCATGGCTTGTGTCAGAGTGCGTTTGGCCGTGTCATCCTGAGAATCTCCTGGAGCGACCTGAGGGACTGATGTTGAGATATGAAAACTTGTGGAGTCTTCATTCCATGGCTGCGACAGGTCGTTGGGACTCAGTGGAAGCGTCGATGGAGGCACACCATCCCGGTGCGCCCTGGCAAGTCTCTTGCTTTCATGGATAAAGCTACTGCGCTTGAGGCGGTTCTTTGTCAGTCCGTTCATCCTCTTCTTCATCGGATGATCAGGCAGGCACTGGAACTTTCTGCTTGGACCATGATTTGGCGTCTCTCCTTTGTGCAAGGGGTTGTGTGGCAGTAACCTCCTCCATGGCCTTGATTGGTGTGGATCGCATGGATCCGGGGATGATCCGTAGGGCTTGATTTTGGACCCTATCCAGAGACTGCTGGGGGTCTTCGCTGCCATAGACCAGGCTGTTGAGCCGTACTCAAGGTGGGGCCTGACGGTTCCCTGGTAGACGCGCTTGAGTATCGTTTCGTTTGCTCCCCAGCTGGTTCCGGCTAGCTTTCGCATGATGGCCAACTTGCGTCTGGCTTTTGCTTCAGCACGTTTGATGTGTGGCTTCCAGGTTTGTCTCTTGTCGAAGGTGACACCAAGATAGGTAGCCTCCTCGTCACTTCTCAGTGGTGTGTCGTCCAGTTTGATGGTTCCTGGTTTTTGTTTTGGTGACAGTGTGAAGAGTGTTGTAGAGGACTTTTCTTTGTTGATGGCTACACACCACTCCTCTGCCCATGCTGCTAAGCGGTCTGCTGCTAGCTGCATTCTGTAGGTGGCGGTAGTGGCATGTTCCTCCTTACACCACATCACTAGGTCATCAGCGTAGAGTGCAGCATGGATACCTTTGGGAAGTGTTTCAATGAGGTCATTGATCAAGAAGAGGGAAGGGAGAGGATTCCTCCCTGTGGAACTCCGTGTCGCAGCAGTACTTTCTTGCCTTTGTGTCCGTCAACTGTGACCCTTGCCCTGCGGTTGTGGAGATAGGATCTGATCCAGCGCAGCATGTTCCCTGCGATCCCACATCTCTGCAGCTTCACGAGGAGGCCGTCAGTCCAGCCTTTATCAAAGGCCTTTTGCAGATCAATCCAGGCAGCAAGAACTACCTTCTGCTCCTGGAACGCATCTTCTATTTCTTGTGCGAGGTAGGCAGCTTGGTCCTCTGTGCTGTGAAACTGACGAAAGCCTGCCTGTTCAGAAACCAGGATCTTTTCAGTCTCGAGATACCAAAGCAGGCGCTGGTTCACCATCCATTCTAGGGTCTTCACAACGCAGCTGGTGAGGCTGATTGGTCTGTAGCTGGCCGCCTTCTTCTTGTCCTTTCCCTTCTTAAGGATAGGAATCATGATGGCTTCTCGCCAGAGTTGTAGGTCAACTCAATGATGAAGGCAGCAAAGCTCAGACAACTACGCTGGAGGACAACGCTACAACTACGCTCATCTGATGGATTTCTTTCTGTTTCCTGTCTGGCTTCTGTCATCTCGTCCTGAAGTTCTTGAAGCCAGTTTCCCAGCTGTGGTTGTAAACCTCCAGAAGTTTCAGGACGGCAGTGTTGCCGAGGTGCTTCAACATCTCGTTAGTGATCCCATCTGGCCCTGGGGATTTCCTGGTTTTTAGTTTCCTCAGAGCTGTCTGAAGCTCGTAAAGAGTGAGGGGCTGCTTCATGAGTTTCACATCGGTGTTGTGGGTCCGTTCTCTCTGTTCCCTTCTTGCTTCTCTTGTTTGGAGAGGGCTGACAGGTACATTGCTCTCCTCTGCGTAATTGTCAGCAAAGCGGTTGGCTGCGCGTCGTCCTGTCAGTAACTCTCCATTCTCCTCCAGCGTAGTTGTCTGAGCTTTGCTGCCTTCATCATTGAGTTGACCTACAACTTTTCACAGCTTCCTTCCATCTTTCTCAAGGTTCCGCGCCGCTGTCTTCTCTCTCCAGCTCTGGCGTCTCGCTTGTACTTTTGCCTTGAGGAATTTGGCTTTCGTCTGCTGAAGTCGCAGGTGGTTCTCATCTGATGGATTTCTTTCTGTTTCCTGTCTGGCTTCTGTCATCTCGTCCTGAAGTTCTTGAAGCTGGTTTGACCAGTAGGGTTTGTAGTCTTTGCGAGCTCCACGTGGAATACATTCTTGGGCTGCTTGAAGGATGCAGCCGTTCAGCTCTCTGACAACGTTATTGATGTCTCTGCCGTGGACATGGATGTCCCTGGTAAGAGCATTGGTGCGGTGTCTGAAGAGACCCCATTTGGCCTTCTTGTAATTCCAGCGTGGGGGCACAGGAGTGTTGGTGGTGTTCCTGTTGATAGTGATGAACACTGGCCTGTGATCGCTGCCTCCCAACTGATCCCCTACTTCTCTGCTAACGTCTCCGTGGAGGTCGTCAGTGCAAAAGGCAAGGTCAGGGTAGTGTTTGAGCGCCATCGTCTGGAGTAGAAGGTTGGGGTGTCGCTTGGGGAGTTGATGAGAACGAGATGATGGTCGTCTTGCCAGTCTTCCACTTCTTCACCTCGGCGGTCCATATGGTCGTAACCCCAGCTCTGGGAGTGGCTGTTGGAGTCATCCACAGCAAGAAAACTTGCGTCTGGGACCTCTATGGTGTCGAGGGACAGTGGACGGTCATCGGGGCAGTAGAAGTTCAGGATGTGCAACTCTGTGTCATTCAGTTTGGCCCTAATCGTTTGGTACTCGGCATTCTCCATGTGGACGGCTGATTCGCAGGAGTGTATGTTGTTCCTAACAAGGGTCAGGATACCACCTTTGCGTCTTTCTGCTCTGTCCGACCTGAAGCACTGATAGCCTCTGACTCTGAATGCTTTTCCGCTTTGCAGGTGGGTTTCTTGAATGCAGCAGATGTTGATGTTTTCTCATGCAGGAGGTGTTCTAGCTCCGTCTTTTTGTTCATGACTCCTTCTGCATTCCAATGCATAACCATGAAAGGTTGACGCTTCTTGGATGAAGTTGATGTGCTGCCAATCGCATTCCTCCGCCGTCTCCTGGCGTGCCAAGACGGACGAGGGTGACCTCCAGTCGCTGAGGGCGGACTCCGTTGAGGCGCGGAGCCCGGCGCTGCACCACCCTGGAGGGACCTCAGTGGGCGAGCGACATCGGTTTCACATGATCTGTCCAACTCTGTCTCTTGTGCGTAGTTGCATGGCACTGTGGTTTGTTAGAAGGCGCGCGCTGGCCCAGTACCGCTGTCTTCAGCCCTCTAGGTTTCTGTAGGGGTTACCCCGCCCTTAGCTCATGGCCTAAGACCTACCCTGTGAGCACAGGGGACTGACTGCCAGTTAGTCTGGCCCCTACCCCACGCGGACCTGTCCGGCTTGGTTGAACCTGCCAGGAGTAAAACTCCCGCCGGCATAGCTCCGGGGGTTGTCAGGGCACGCAAGCCCCTGCACCGCGACAAGGCGGCAGTCGTTACAGGGGTTCACTCTTTCCTGTCAACACCCTCTACAATTCCCTTTCTACCCCCTTTATACTGCTACCTTTCTACCCTCTCCACTATCCTTACTTTCCCCTCCTCCCCCCCATCTACATTCCTTCCTTTCCACCCCTTCTACAGTAAATCGTTTTGAACTCCTCTACACTTCCCTTTCCTCACCCTCTACACTTCTTCCTTTCTACTCCCTCAACACTCCTTCCTGCCAACAACCTCTACACTTTCCTTTCCACCCCCTATACACTCCTTCCTTTCTACTCCCTCTACACTCCTTCCTGGCAACATCCCTACACTTTCGTTTCCACCTACTCTACACTGGTTCCTTTCTATCATCTCCACTATCCTTCTTTTCCACCCCATCTACACTCATTCCTTTCCACCCTTTCTACAGTTCTTCCTTTTCACCTCCTCTACAGTTCCCTTTCCACCACCTCTACACTCCTTCCTTTCTACTACCTCTACACTCCTTCATGCCAACACCCTCTACACTTCCCTTTCCACCCCCTCTACACTGCTTCCTTTGTCCTCCCTCTTCACTCCTTCCTGCCAACACTCTCTACAATTCCCTTTCTACACCCTCTATACTGCTTCCTTTCTACCCTCTCCTCTCCTTCCTTTCCTCCCCATCTATATAGCTTCCTTTCCACACCCTTCTACAGTCCTTCCTTTTCAACTCCTCTACACTTCCCTTTCCTCACCCACTACACTCCTTCCTTTCTACTCCCTGTAAACACCTTCCTGGCAACATCCCTACACTTTCGTTTCCACCTACTCTACTCTGGTTCCTTTCTATCCTCTACACTATCCTTCCTTTCCACCCCATCTACACTCATTCCTTTCCACCCTTTCTACAGTTCTTCCTTTTGACCTCCTCTATATTTCGCTTTCCACCACCTCTACACTCCATCCTTTCTACTCCTTCTACACTTCTTCATGACAACATCCTCTTCACTTCCCTTTCCAATCCCTCTACACTCCTTCCTTCGTACTCCCTCTTCACTCCTTCCTGCCAACACCCTCTACACTTCCCTTTCCACCCCCTCTACACTGGTTCCTTTTCATCCTCTCTACTATCCTTGCTTTCCACAACATCTACACTCCTTCCTTTCCACCCTTTCTATAGTTCTTCCTTTTGACCTTCTCTACATTTCACTTTCCACCACCTCTACACTCCTTCATTTCTACTCCCTCTACACTCCTTCATGCCAACAAACTCTACACTTCCCTTTCCACACCCTCTACACTCCTTCCTTTCTACTCCCTCGTCACTACTTCCTGCGAACAGCCTCTACAATTCACTTTCTACCCCCTCTATACTGCTTCCTTTCTACCCTCTCCACTATCCTTACTTTCCACCCAATCTAAACTCCTTCCTTTCAACACCTTCTACAGTCCTTCCTTTTGAACTCCTGTATACTTCCCTTTCCTCACCCTCTACACTCCTTCCTTTCTACTCCCTCTACACTCCTTCCTGCCAACACCCTCTCAACTTCCCTATCCACCTCCTCTACACTCCTTTATTTCTACCCGCTGAACAGAGCTTCCTTTCTCCTCCTCTACAACTCCTTTTCCACCTCCTCTACACTCCTTCCTTTCTACTCCTTCTACACTCCTTCCTGCAAACACCCTCTGCACTTCCCTTTCCACCCCCTCTACACTCCTTCCTTGCTAACCGCTCAACATTCCTTCCTTTCTACCCCCTCTACAACTCCCTTTCCACCACCTCTACACTACTTCCTTTCTACTCCTTCTACACTATTTCATGCCAACACCCTCTACAATTCCCTTTCTTCCCCCTCTATACTGCTTCGTTTCTACCCTATCCACTATCCTTCCTTTCCAACCCATCTACACTCCTTCCTTTCCACCCCTTTTACTCTACACTCCTTCCTTTCTACTCCCTCTACACTCCTTCCTGCCAACTCCCTCTACGCACACTCACAACAACAACGCACACTCACAACAACAACGCACATTCACAGTAACAACAACAAGAACGCACACTCACAACAACAAGAGCAACAACAACAACGCACACTCACAGCAACAACAACAACGCACACTCACAACAACAACGCACACTCACAACAACGCACACTCACAACAACAACAAAAACAACAACGCGTACTAGCAATAACAACAACAACGCCCAATCACAAGAACAACAACGCACACTCACAACAATAACAGCAACAACAACGCACACTGACAAGAACAAGAAGAACAACGCAAACTCATAACAACAAAAGCAATAACAACGCACACTCACAACAACAAAAACAACCCACACTCACAACAACAACAAGAACGCACAACAACAACAATGCACACTCACAACAACAACGCACACTCACAACAACAAACAACAAGAACGCGTACTCGCAATAAAGACAACAACAACAACGCACACTCACAATAAAAACAACGCACACTCACAACAACAACAACGCACACTCACAACAACAACAAGAAGAAAGCACCCTCACAACAACAACAATGCAAACTAACAACAACAAAAACAACAACGCACACTCACAAGAAATCCAACTCCCAACAACAACGACAACAACAACTCAAACTAACAACAACAACGCACAACATCGCACACTAAGAACAACAACGCACACTCTCAACAAAGAACACTCACAACAACAATAACAACGCACACTCACAACAACAACAACGCACACTCACAACAACAGAAACAACGCACAGTAAGAACAACAACAACACACACTCACCACCACAACAACAAGAACAATGCACACTCAAAACAAAAATGCACACTCACAACAAGAACAACATCAACGCACACCTAAAACAACAACAACATCAACAACGCACACTCAAAACTACAACGAAGACTCACAACAAAAACGCACACTCACAACAACAACAACAAAGTACACTCACCACAAAGACAAAAACAACGCAGAGTCACAACAACGCACACTCACTACAAGAACAACGGATACCCACAACAACAACAGAAACAACAGCAACGTACACTCACAACAACAACAAACGCAACAAGAAGAAGAACGCACACTCACAACAACAACAACAACAACAACGCACACTCACAACAACAATGCACATTCACAACAAGAACAACATCAACGCACACCTAAAACAACAACAACGCACACTCAGAAAAACAACATCAACAACGCAGACTCACAACAACAACGAACACTCAATAACAAAAACGCAGACTCACAACAACAACAACGCACACTCACAACAACAACAACAACAAAGTACACTCACCAGAAAGACAACAAAAACGCAGAGTCACAACAACGCCCACTCACTACAAGAACAACGGACACTTACAAAACAAGAACAGAAAGCAGCAACGCACACTCAAGACAACAACAACAACTACTACAACAGCGCTCACTTAAAATAACAACAACGCACACTCACAACAACAACGCACACTCACAAGAACAACAAACGCAACAACAAGAAGAACGCACACTCACAACAGTAACAACAACACTCAGAATAACAACAAAGCACACTCACAACAACTACAACAACAAAGCACACTCACAACAACAACAACGCACACTCACAACAACGCACACTCACTACAAGAACAGAGGACACTCACAACAACAACAGGAATAACAGCAACGCACACTCACCAAAACAACAACGCACACTCACAGTAAAAACAACGCACAATCACAACAGAACTGTTGTGTGTGTGTGCGTGGTGTGTTTGTTGTTATTTTTTTGTGAGTGTGTGTGCGTGGTATGTTTGTTGTTGTTGTTATTGATGTTGTTCTTGTGAGTGTGTTTGTTGTTGTTGTGTTCGTGGTGTGTTTGTTGTTGTTGAGAGGGTGGGTTGCTGTTTTTGTGAGTGAGCGTTGTTGTTGGTGTTGTGAGTGTGCGTTGTTGTTGTTGTTAGTGTGCGTTGTTGTTGTGAGGGTGCGTTGTTGTTGTTGTTGTGAGTGTGCGTTGTTTTTGGTGTGAGTGTGCGTTGTTGTTGTTGTGAGTGTGTGTGTGCGTGTTGTGTTGGTTGTTGTTGTTGTTGTGAGTGTGTGGGTGGTGTGTTTGTTGTTGTTTTTGTTGTGAGTGTATGCGTGGTGTGTGTGTTGTTGTTATGAGTGTGCGCTGTTGGTGTTGTGAGTGTGCGTTGTTGCTGTTTTGAGTGTGCGTTGTTGTTGTTGTGATGGTGTGTGCGTGGTGTGTTTGGTTTTGTTGTGAATGCCTGTGCCTGGTGTGTTTGTTGTTGTTTGGAGTGTGTGTGCGTGGTGTGTTTGTTGTTGTTGTTTTTGTGAATATGTGTGCGTGGTGTGTGTGTTGCTGTTCTTGTCGTTGTTGTGGGTGTGTGTGGTGTCTGTGTTGCAGTTGTTGTTGTGAGTGTTTGTTCGTGGTGTGTGTCTTGTTCTTGTTGTTGTGAGTGTGTGTGCGGTGTGTGTGTGTGTGTGTGTGTGTGTGTGTGTGTGTGTGTGTGCGTGTGTGTGTGTGTGTGTGTGTTGTTGTTGTTGTTGTTGTTGTGACTGTGTGTCCGAGGTGTGTTTGTTGTTGTTGTTGTTGATGTTGTTAGTGTTGTTGTTGATGTTGTTATTTTTTGATGTTGTTGGTGCGTTTGTTGTTGTTGTTGTGGTGGTGGTGGTGGTGGCTTTGTGTGCGTGGTGTCTGTTGTTGTTGTGAGTGTGTGTGCGTGGTGGTTTTTTGTTTGTTTTGTGTGTGTGTGTGTGTGTGTGTGTGTGTGTGTGTGTGTGTTTTCCCGACCACCGTTTTATTTTGTATATAAATTTAATGTGACAATTGAGAATAGATGGAAAAAAAAATACATGAAAAGATTTTTTTTTACAAATCTGAATACAGTCAACATTAACAATAAACATAACTTGTGTTTTTTGTTGTTTTTCTTTTTTAAATGAATAAACACATATATTGGGAAAAGAGAAAAGACAAATCTGACAAAAACATAGTACCAATAGGAAAATAAAACAAAAACAACAACATTAAAAAAAACACACAAAAAAACATATAGTTGATATACACATATAACATTCTAAGTAAAATCAATTGAGAATGTTTGAATACGTCAACAGCAACAACAACAACACAAAAAAAAAAAGAAAAAAGGAATAGATATCCATATCCCTACATATCAACTTGCACCATTTCTTCAACATTTAGCTTTGTTGTGTTATATTTCCATACATGGTTTGAAATATTGTTTTTATATGTTGTTTCTAATTAAAGGTAAGTATGGCAACCATTTTATTTTGAAGCTGTGTGTTTCACATGCGATCTTAGCGTTATATTCTTCGATTTTGGATCTTGAAACAATGTAATGTTCAAAAGCGTGAAGCATTTATCTAACTTACATTTATATATATACATCTTCCCCAGGAGGATTAATAAACCAAGCACTGAGTCTGTCTTCATATCAGCATGGAAACCAAACAGTATTATACATTCATTGAACTTTTCACAGACTGTACAGTTTATTTTTAATAGTTCTTCTAGACTTGTCCAAAAGCGTTTCGAGTAATGGCATCGCCAGAATATATGTTCAACACTATCTTTAACTTCTAAACAAAAATCACAATCAATACTGTTTACAATTCCCATTTCCTTTAAAACAACATTTGTTCCAATGATTCTATGTAATATACGAAATTGTAGCCACTTTAGTTTTATGTCTTTAATTTTATGAAGTTTGTTATAAGCTTTTACCCAACAAATATTTGTTCCCAGTTTCTCAGACCACTTGTGACAGGATTTCGGGGTTGTATCATCAAATGCTAGAACATCATCGTATCGCTGTATCCTTTAGGTGTCGAGTATATTATTTTTAATGCCCCTGGTGTATCAGGGAAACTGTGGGTTGTTGGAACATTAAGACCTACCTGTTCCATGTATTTTTTGATTGCTCTTAAGCAACCATTGTATGCCAGAAAATGTACATTCAGTTCATATTTTCTACAAAATTCGTTTTGTGTAAGAAAGTGTCCATTGTCATTCAGAAAATGCGAAACACAGTATACACCTTTATCAACCCAGTCTCTATGATTTATAGTACTATTTCCAATCTTAAATTTTTCGTTATAGAAGACTGGTTCTGACAGAAGGTCAATATCTGATTTGGGTGTAACCTGACAACAAAATTCTCTGTAAGCCATGAAAGTGTGTTTCCAAAATGAATTATTATTACATTTACGCAATGCATACATGGGTCCATATCTTTCTAATTCAGTGAAAAATGGGAACATTTCAATTGAAATGATTTTCCATTTATGCTTTGTAATTTTAAATCTTCTTATCCAGGTGAGTTTTAATGCTTGACTATATTTTCTTATGTCTGGTATATTTAAACCACCTTCTTTAACACTTTTTGTTGTTGTTTTTCTATTCACTTTGTCTCTTTTTCCATTCCATATAAACTGAAAACACATCCTCTGGCAACTATTAATAAAATCATCAGGAGGATTTGGGAGCAAGATCCACAGGTGAATAAGTTTAGATAAGACAAGAGATTTTAACACCGCAACACGTCCCATAGGTGTGATATTTCTTTTTATCCATATTTTGAATAAGGACTTCAGTTCGGAGAGTTTCTCTGCATAATTTATTTTATCACAATCTTTCAAGTCGTTTGTAAACCATATTCCTAATATTTTTAATCTTTCTGGATTCCATTTAATGTTTAGGTGTTGCATATATAATTTGTTTTTGAATGTTTTTTGTTTCCTAACCATATAGCTTGTGTTTTTTGTGTTTTCATGAAAAGTCCTGAAAACGTGCCAAATTGTTCTACATGTCGAATAGATCTTTCAAACGATACACGGTCTCCAGTATTCATCAACTGTGCATCGTCAGCAAATTGTGATATTTTATGGTTTTTATCATTATATCATTATCCTCTCTAATCATAATAACTAAAATTTCTACACATAATATAAACAAATAAGGAGTTTGGCCATGCTCTTATTCACATAATGTCTTTTTTCTAATTCCTGTCTACAACCTCTTTCTACAAAGAACCATTCTGTCGTTTGACCGTTGACTATAACAGTTGACTTTATTCTATTATAAAATGTCTGTATCCATCTACATATATTGTCTCCAAATCCATATGCGCTCAAAGCTTTAAATAAAAAGTTCCAGTCAAGTGAATCAAACGCTTTCTCAAAATCTAAGCAAATCAGAAGTCCAGGTAATTGTCGTGTTTCTAGGTAATCAATTAAATCGTATATGTCTTATATTGTCTCCCAGGTATCTGTTCGCAACAAAACCTGTCTGGTCTTCGTCAACTAATTTTGTAAGAACCATCTTTATTCTATTTGCAATGCACGTCGATCCAATTTTATATAAAACATTTAGAAGTGAGATGGGTCTCCAGTTCTTTATATATTCTCTTGATTTGTCTGGTTTCGGGATACACGTTATGATTCCTTCTTTCTGAGTGGCCGAAAGTTCTCCATCTTTCATTGAGTGGTTCAGAGCACGCACTACAAAAGGACCCAGTTTATTCCAAAAAAAATTATAAAATTCCGCTCCAAATCCATCTGTGCCAGGACTCTTTCCATTTTTCATATTTTTTAACGCTAAACTAGCTTCTTCTAAGCTTATTTCTCCTTCCAATAAATTACTTTCATCATCTGATAGTGTAGGCAGCTCATTAACTAAATCCCTTATATTGCATGCATCAAAAGTTTTCTGTGTGTATAGATTTCTATAATAAGAATTAACTTCTTGATTTATCTTTATTGGTTCTTTTGTTAGTGTTCCATTATGATCTATCAGTTTGGCCATGCTCTTATTCACATAATGTCTTTTTTCTAAATTACAAAAATAATTGGTTACCTTTTCTCCTTCTGCTATCCATTTTGCTCTTGATCTCAATATAAAGCCTTGTATCTTTTTCTCTCTCAAAGACTCTAATTCCTGATGTTTTTCTTTTAAGAATTTCATATCTTCTTCTGTTCTGTATTCTTTTTTTCCCAAAAGATCAATTCCTTTTAATATTTCTTCTTCTTTTTCTTTTGCATTTTTTTTCTTCATTGTGGCATAAGCTATAGTTTTAGATCTTATTTTCATGAGCATGAAGTCTATGAATACCTTACCTGAGACTATTAATTCAATGTTCATAGACGAAATTCTGTGAAGGGTCTCCGTTTCGTACTGTTCTGTAGAATATTCGCATATAATTCATCTATTAGTTTATTAATTTCCTCTATAAACTATGAGTAAACTACAGTTAAATTTCCAAAATGTATTAGGTTTTATATTTTCACCAAATCTTAGTTTCAAAATAATCATTGAGTGGTCTGGTATAATATCTGTGTCTTCAAAATTATACAAAATATCTTCTGATATAAGAAAAAAATCAAGTCTACTTTGTTTTATAGGTGAGCTTCTTCTCCATGTAAAACGCTTAAGCTGTGGGTTATTTTCTCTCCAAACATCTGTTAAGTTAAGTTCTGTAATAATGTTTTCTACACTATTCTTTGCTTTTGGGTTATTGATGTTACTATAATTGTCGTAATCTAGATAAGGATCAAGAACCAAATTCCAGTCACCCACTAACATTGTAGCATGATTGTCATATGTCAATATTTTTTCCTTTAAAATTTCATAAAAGTTTGGATCATCTTTTTTTGGACCGTAGACGTTTACCAACAAAATATCTTTTTCCATAGTTTTTAGGGATATCATTATAAAGTTTCCATTTGTATCTCTTTCTAATTTGTTGATTTCAAATTCAAAATTGTTATTCAACAGTATTGCCACTCCCCTTGCATTTGATTTATAGGACGCAAAAAAGCATTCATATCCCCATTCTGATTTGATATATGTTTCTGTTTTTGTAGTAAAATGTGTATCTTGTAAGCAGTAGATATTGTATGATTTATTTCTAAGGAAATGAAACACATCTCTTCTTTTCTTCAGATGTCCTAGTCCCTGACAATTCAGAGACGATATCGTTATGTTTGTCATATTTAGCTAATTATAGTTGTATGATAATAATCAGCTTAATTACACAGTAAGGATATTTTCATATACAATGCTAATATTTTCTTTAACTGACTTATAATTTACAAGACTCAATGGTGATGCCTTCATTGTTTTCACAGCCACTATACTAAAGCGATATTGGTACAACATTGGGTAACAAAAGCAATATACTATGTAGGTCCACAAATGCACATATTTGTGGCCTGGGAAAATGGACATCAGATAAGGTACAATAAATATCACTAAACAATAAAATGTATACACATGTAAAGAAAATGACACATGATATACACTGAAAAAAAACGAGAAATAATCTGAACTACCGCTCGCGAGCTATAGCGCAGTCTGTCTGCTTGTTGTTCTTTTTTTTTTTCTTACTTTCTTTTCTCCTTTTTTTTCCTTCCTTTTTTTTTTTGTTCCTTTCTTTCTCCCTTCACAGATCCGAGACCAGAGCCTATAAATAGAGGATGAGTTCCTGGTATTGTGTGTGTGTGCGCGTGTGCGCGCGCGCGCGTGCACGTATGCACGCGTACGCGGGCGCACCTGTGCTCGTGGACATTAGAAAAAAAAGAAAAAAAACAAAACAAAAAAAAAAAAAAAAAAAAAACTTTCTCGGTTACAGCGGCTAAGTACAAATCTAACATCTGTTCAGTCTGGAAAAAAACAACAAAAAACAAAAACACATATACATATATATATACATACACATATACACATACATACACACATATCTATACATATACACATATGTACACACACACGCACACGCACACATTTCATGTGGTAGTTCAAATTCATGACATGCGTGCGTTTGGCTCTTTCTCATAACGAATGGCAGCACATGTATATGCGTGAGTGTATGTGCATGCGCACGCCCGCGCACGCGCATGCATATTAATGGCATGTGTAAATGTCTGTATGAGTGCAGATGGAATTTAGTTAACATTGCAAAAGGCTGTGCCGGCGTCCTCAGCATACAATTGTCTCGTCAGCATAGCAAACCTTAACCAAACAAACAATAAAGCAATTAATCAATCAAGAAAAACTAGAATCAATTAATGAACCAACCATGCACTTACGTATACATATAGCATAACAAAACAGTATGCTCAGTTCGAATCACCCACAAACTCCACAAAACTTAGGAAGTAGTAATAATAATTATAATTATAAAAAGATAATAATTATTATAAATAAATAAAAAATTTTAAAAAAAAGAAAAAAAGAAAGAAAAAAGTTACATGCCAGTCTAAGGAAAAAGTGGAAATCGTACATAACATGTAATGTCCATGACACAATTTTGCGCTCTGAAGAAACATTTCGAAGTAACACCCTTCAGTTAAATAATAATAATAATAGTAATAATAATAACAAAATAATAATAAAATAAACTGCATACAAAGCATCAAACGTCCATGACAAAAAAATTTGCACTCTAAAGAAGCATTTTGAAGTGACATCTTACAGTTAGTTAATGGTCCAGCTGGAAAAAACAAACACAGATCAGCATCCACCCCGAACAATCACAGTTACCTTTAATTCCACCTCTTCAACCCCCCTTGAGGTCAATTTAGTATTTAAAAAAAGAAAAAAGAAAAAAAAAAAAAAAAAAAAGATAAATAAATAAATAAATTATATTAAAAAAACAACAACCAAAAAGTCATAGTATATGCTGTCTTGTTTGAGTAAAAGTTGATTTCTATCAACACTGGAAATTTTAGCCAGCGCATTCACCATATCATCACGGGGGGGGGGGGGGGGGGGGGGAGTAGTGTAGTGGTCTAAATTCACGATCTGCGTGATTTGTGTCGTTCTTGTTACAGGTGAATGCACATGACTAGTGCGCGCGTCTGTATGTGTCTGCATGTGTGTGCATGCACGCGCGCGCGCGTCGCGGCACACGCAAATGTATATGTGAGTAATGGTGAGTAAAGTTCATCAATATTGTAATTAGCTTAGCCAGCATATTCACCGTGTCCTCAGCAAACAATTGTCTCATCAGCATAGTGAACATCAAAACAAACCAACAATAAAGTAATCAAGCAAGCAAGTAATTAAAAAAAAAGAAAAAAAGTCAGTTACTGAACCAACCATGCACGCAAGCACACACACAGCACAACAAACAGTCCTTTCAGTTCAATCCACCCACTTTCTCCCCTCATTTTTTCCACTTTTTTCCCTGTCAATCTAAGGACCCCACACATAACTTTACATCTAACGTCCATGGCTGAATTTTGTGCTCTGAAGAAGATTTTGAAGTGACACCCTTCAGTTGATTAATGGGCCAGCGGTAAAGAAAAAAACAATCAGTCACACAGTAACTCAAACCGCGTAGAGAAAGAAAAAAAAAAAAAAAGTTTTTACTATATTGTTTGAGTAAGAGTGGATTTCTGTCAACACTGGAAGATTTGGTCAGCGTATGCACCATGTCATCAGCGGGAATCGATTCTCCAACTTAGCGAATGTCAAAAACAACCTACCATCAACAATCTAGTAATATGTCAACCTAGCAATCAAGAAAAATCCAACAATCACTGGACCAACCATATATTCAGTTCAATTACTCCTCTGAGTCTACACACATTTTGCTAAATATAAGAAAGAAGTGGGGGGAAAAAAAAAGAAAAAAAGAAGAAAAAACAACAAACAAACAAACAAAAAAGCACCACACACACACACACACACACACACACACACACACACACACACAAACAAACAAACCAAAAAAGAAAACAGCCATGTACATATCTGGGGATCAAAAGACCATGACCAATAATTTTGCACCCTGAAAAAACGTTTCGATGTGACACCCCTTAACAGTCAAGCAGTATATGGAGCGAGCAAAAGCAAATCGAAAAATCCATCGCTGGACCTACCATGCATGCAAACACACCAACAACATTACTATCAGTACATGAAGATGTACCTACATAGCAAACAACCCACACATTCTAAAAGATGAACAGCTAAACATGATTTTTTACTAATACATTTTCATACGGTAGATGTGGAAAATGAAAAGGTGATCCAAACGAAAATACAATGTTCCTGTGCATTGAAAGTTAGAAATCAAAATATATTGAGAAATGCTGAAATAAACAGAAGTACCTTGCTAGATTTGGCTGAGGGGCACCCAAGGACATTTTACCACCAACAAGCCTAAAACAATATGTCAACAATAACTGCACATTTATTACATGGAGGCTCCGTACCATATGTTTATACGTTCACATCATGCCTCTCACAAGTGTGTCATCAAGATTACTAGTAATATCGAGTTTTAATGTTTTTCCATTTTTTAGTTTGGCGATAATCTTTCCATTGGATAACCAGGTTGAAAGGGTAGCAGAGTGTTTATTCGCTCTAATTCGCTTTTGTCAAGTCTTCTCCTGTTTTTTCCTTGACTCCTTGACTGACGAGAAAAGAAGCGCACGAGGATGGGGAGTGGTCTTCCCGTTCCAGGCCGGCCGGAACGGTGCGCAATTTCAATGTCTTCGACCGTCACTGGAACTCCCACCTGCTTTGTGAAAATTTCTGTACATTTCTTTATGCAGTCTTCCACGGTCTCTGTCTCTGTTGTTCCTCTTTAACACCAAACACCCGCAGATTCCACTGGCGCCCATGTTGTTCGATATCGTTTTGTGCCAGTCTGTGATTGCTGATCTCCTTCTGTTGTTGCATCAGTTGAGTCCGTAAGTTGACATTTTCTTCTTTCAGTGTCTTCATGTCTTTATTCAGTCTATCATTATCTGTTTTCAATTAAAAAATTTCGCATTCTAGTTTATCTACTTGTTCTGTCAGCTTTGCACTGATTTTGTCCATATCAATACGAATTTATCTTGTGCACTTGTAAGAACTTCTAACTTCTTATTTATTTCTTCCAATTTCTCTTGAAGGGTCATATTGAAATCTTTGTCAGTGTCACCCTCACTTACTTGTTTTTGCTTCTTCTTTTCTTCTTTTGTTTTCTCTTGACTTGGACTATCGTCACTCGCTGCTGATGAAGTACTTGATGGCTTTCTTTTTCCCCGGCTATTCTTTGCAAAATATTTAGACACCGAACTGCTCATGCTTCACAACTGTAACTAGCACCATTGCAGAGAAAACACACAGACACACAGAAACCATTAAATGTCACGGAATCTTCATCGGAAAAAACAACATCCGTTATTGTGCACTGCTCGCTCGCATGATAAAAAGAATCATCAGTGAAAACACTTCATATTGTAAAAGGCGACTGAACTGGAGAGCGAAGGAAACACGTCCGATCTCTCCGGTGAGCGGAAGTCCGTTTGTTATTTTTGTTGTTGTTGTGAGTGTCTGTGCGTGGTATGTTTGTTGTTGTGGTTGTGGTTATTGTTGTGAGTGTGTGTGCGTGGTGTGTTTCTTGTTGTTGTTGTTTTGATTGTGTGTGTGTGTCGTCTGTTTGTTGTTGTTCTTCTTCTTCTGAGTGTGTGCCCGTGGTGTATTTGTTGTTGTTGTTGATGTTGACGTGAGCGTGTGTGCGTGGTGTTTTTGTTGTTGATGTTGTTGTAGTAAGTGTGTGTTCGTGGTGTGTTTGTCATTGTTATTGTTGTTGTGAGTGTGCGTTGTTGTTGTTGTTGCTGTTGTTGTTGTGAGTGTGCGTTGTTGTTGTTGTTGTTGTTGTGAGTGCGTTGTTGTTGTGAGTGTGCGTTGTTGTCGTTGTTCTGAGTGTGTGAGTGTGGTGTGTCTGTTGTTGTTGTTGTTGTTGTGAGTGTGTGTGCGTGGTGTGTTTGATGATGTTGTTGTTGTGAGTTTGTGTGCGTGGTGTGTTTCTTGTTATTGTTGTTGTTATGGTGTCTTTGTGTGTGTGGTGTGTTTGTTGCTGTTGTTGTGAGTTTGTGTGCGTGGTGTGTTTGTTGTTGTTGTGAGTGTGTGTGCGTGGTGTTTTTGTTGTTGTTTGTGTTGCGTGGTGTTTCTGTTGTTGTTTTTGTTGTGAGTGTGTGTGTGTGCGTGGTGTGTTTGTTGTTGTTGTTGTGAGTGTGTGTGCGTGGTGTGTTTGTTACTGTTGTTGTTCTTGTGAGGGTGTGTGCGTGGTGTGTATATTGCTGTTGTTGTGTGTTTGCGTGGTGTGTGTGCTGCTGTTGTTGTTGTTGTGAGTGTGTGTGCGTGGTGTGTTTGTTGTAGTTGTTGTTGTTGTGAGTGTGTGTGCGTGGTGTGTTTGTTGTAGTTGTTGTGAGTGTGTGCGTGGTGTGTTTGTTGTTTTTGTGGTGAGTGTGTGTGCGTGGTGTGTTTGTTGTTTTTGTGGTGAGTGGTGTGTTTGTTGTTGATGTTCTTGTTGTTGTGAGTGTGTGTGCGTGATGTGTTTGTTGTAGTAGTTGTTGTTGTGAGTGCGTGTGCGTGGTGTGTTTGCTGTAGTCGTTGTTGTTGTTGTGAGTGTGTGTTCGTGGTGTGTTTGGTGCTGTTGTTGTTGTTGTTGTTGTTTTGAGTGTGTGTGCGAGGTGTGTTTGTTTTTCTTGTTGTTCTGAGTGTGTGGGCGTGGTGTGTCTGTTGTTGTGAGTGGGTGTATGTGGTGTGTTTGGTGTTGTTGTTGTTTTGAGTGTGTGTGCGAGGTGTGTTTGTTTTTCTTGTTGTTCTGAGTGTGTGGGCGTGGTGTGTCTGTTGTTGTTGTGAGTGGGTGTATGTGGTGTGTTTGCTGTAGTTGTTGTTGTTGGTGTCAGTGTGTGTGCGTGGTGTGTTTGTTGTTGTTGTTGTTGTTGTGAGTGTGTGTGCGTGGTGTGTGTGTTGCTGTTCTTGTTGTTATTGTGAGTGCGTGTGTGTGGCATGTCTGTTGCTATTGTTGTTGTTGTGAGTGTGTGTGCGTTGTGTGTGTGTTATCGCTGTTGTTGTTGTTGTTGTTGTGAGTGTGTGTGCGTGGTGTTGTGTCGTTCTGTTATTGTTGTTGTGAATGTGTGTGCGTGGTGTGTTTGTTGTTGTTGTTGTTGTTGTTGATTTTGTTCTTGTGAGTGTTAGCCCGTGGTGTGTTTGTTTTTATTGTTGTTGTGAATGTGTGTGCGTGGTGTGTTTGTTGTTGTTCTTGTTGTTGTGAGTGTGTGTGCGTGGTGTGTTTGTTGTAGTAGTTGTTGTGAGTGTGTGTGCGTGGTGTGTTTGTTGTAGTAGTTGTTGTGAGTGTGTGTGCGTGGTGTGTTTGTTGTAGTAGTTGTTGTGAGTGTGTGTGCTTGGTGTGTTTGTTTTTGTTGTGAGTGTGTGTGCGTGGTTTGTTTGCCGTAGTTGTTGTTGTTGCTGTGAGTGTGTGTGCGTGGTGTGTTTGATATTGTTGTTGTTGTTGTGAGTGTGTGCATGGTGTTTTTGTTGTTTTTGTTGTTAGTCTGTGTGCGTGGTGTTATCGTTGTTGTTATTGTTGCTGTTGCGAGTGGGTGTGCGTGGTGTGTCTGTTTGTGCATATATAACAGCTTGCGCGCGAAAGCGTGTGTGTGTTTGCGTTAGAGAGAGAGAGAGATAGAGACCAAACGCATGTGAGTGCGTGGTGTCTTTGTTGTTGTTTTTATTTCGAGTGTGTGCGTGGTTTGTTTGTTGTTGTTCTTGTTGTTCGAGTGTGTATGCGTGGTGTGTGTGTTGTTCTTGTTGTTTTTGTTAGTGTGTGCGCGTTGTTTGTGTGTTGTTGTTCCTGTTGTGAGTGTGAGTGCGTGGTGTATTTGTTGTTGTTGTGAGTATGTGTGCGTGGTGTTTTTGTTGTTGTTGTTGTGAGTATTTGTGCGTGGTGTGTTTGTTGTTGTTGTTGTTGTGAGTATGTGTGCGTGGTGTGTTTGTTGTTGTTGTTGTGAGTATGTGTGCGTGGTGTTTTTGTTGTTGTTGTTGTGAGTATTTGTGCGCGGTGTGTTTGTTGTTGTTGGTGTTGTGAGTGTGTGTGCGTGGTGTTTTTGTTGTTGTTGTTG
>NC_134879.1:6692309-6707309 GCF_041734735.1 Babylonia areolata
AACAGAAAGCAGCAACGCACACTCAAGACAACAACAACAATAACGACAACAGCGCTCACTTACAATAACAACAACGCACACTCACAACAACAACGCACACTCACAACAACAACGCACACTCACAAGAACAACAAACGCAACAAGAAGAACGCACACTCACAACAATAACAACAACAACGCACACTCAGAATAACAACAAAGCACACTCACAACAACTACAACAACAAAGCACACTCACAACAACAACAAGAACAACGCACACTCACAACAACAATGCACATTCACAACAAGAACAACATCAACGCACACCTAAAACAACAACAACGCACACTCAGAAAAACAACAACGCACACTCACAACAACGCACACTCACTACAAGAACAGAGGACACTCACAACAACAACAGGAATAACAGCAACGCACACTCACAAAAACAACAACAACGCACACTCACAGTAAAAACAAGTGAGTGTGTGTGCGTGGTGTGTTTGTTGTTATTTTATTGTGAGTGTGTGTGCGTGGTATGTTTGTTGTTGTTGTTATTGTGAGTGTGTGTCCGTGGTGTCTTTGTTGTTGTTGTTGTTGATGTTGTTCTTGTGAGTGTGTTTGTTGTTGTTGTGTTCGTGGTGTGTTTGTTGTTGTTGTTGTGTTTGTTGTTGTTGCTGTTTTTGTGAGTGAGCGTTGTTGTTGGTGTTGTGAGTGTGCATTGTTTTTGTTGTTAGTGTGCGTTGTTGTTGTGAGTGTGCGTTGTTTTTGGTGTGAGTGTGCGTTGTTGTTGTTGTTGTGTGTGTGTGTGTGCGTGTTGTGTTGGTTGTTGTTGTTGTTGTGAGTGTGTGGGTGGTGTGTTTGTTGTTGTTTTTGTTGTTGTGAGTGTGTGCGTGGTGTGTGTGTTGTTGTTATGAGTCTGCGCTGTTGGTGTTGTGAGTGTGCGTTGTTGTTGTTTTGAGTGTGCGTTGTTGTTGTTGTGATTGTGTGCGTGGTGTGTTTGGTGTTGTTGTTGTGAATGCCTGTGCCTGGTGTGTTTGTTGTTGTTTTGAGTGTGTGTGCGTGGTGTGTTTGTTGTTGTTGTTTTTGTGAATATGTGTGCGTGGTGAGTGTGTTGTTGTTGTTGTTTTGAGTGTGCGTGCGTGGTGTGTTTGTTGTTGTTGTTATGAGTGTGTGTTGTTGTTATTTTGTTGGAGGTGAGTGTGTGTTGTTTTCGTTTTGAGTGTGTGTTCGTGGTGTGTCTTGTTGTTATTGTTGTTGTGAATGTGTGTGCGTGGTGTGTGTGTGTGTGTGTGTGTGTGTGTGTGTGTGTGTGTGTGTGTGTGTGTGTGTGTGTGTGTGTGTGTGTGTGTGTGTGTGTGTGTGTGTGTGTGTGTGTGTGTGTGTGTGTGTGTGTGTTTGTGTTGTCGTTGCTGTTGTTGTAAGTGTGTGTGTTGCTGTTGCTGTTGTTGTTGTTGTGATTGTGTGTGCGTGGTGTGTTTCTTGTTGTTGTTGTGTATGTGTTCGTGGTGTGTTTGCCAGTGTTGTTGTTGTTGTGAGTGCGTTGTTGTTGATGTGTGTGCATTGTTGTTGTTGTTGTGAGTGTGCGTTGTTATTGTTGTTGTTGTGAGTGTGCGTTGTTGTTGTGAATTTGCGTTGTTGTTGTTTTTGTTGTTATGAGTGTGCGTTGTTGTTGTTGTTTTGTTGGTGGTAAGTGTGTGTTGTTGTTGTGAGTGTGTGTTCGTGGTGTGTTTGTTATTGTTGTTGTGAGTGTGTGTTCGTGGTGTGTTTTTTGTTGTTGTTGTTGTGAGTGTGCGTTGTTGTTGTTGTTATGCGTTGTTGTTGTGAGTGTGCGTTGTTGTTGTTGTGAATTTGCGTTGTTGTGGTTGTTGTTTTTGTTGTTATGAGTGTGCGTTGTTGTTGTTTTGTTGGTGGTGTGTGTTATTGTTGTTGTGAGTGTGTGCGTGGTGTTTGTTGTTGTTGTTGTTGTGAGTGTGTGTCCGTGGTCTTTGTTTTGTTGTTGTTAGTGTGTTTGCGTGGTGTTGGTTGTTGTTGTTGTTGTTGTGTCTTTGTGTGCGTGGTGACTTTGTTGCTGTTGTTGTGAGTGTGTGTACGTGGAGTGTTTGGTGTTGTTGTTGTTGTGAGTGTCTGTGCGTGGTGTGTTTGTTGTTGTTTTTGTTGTTTTGAGTGTGTGCGCGTGGTGTATCTGTTCTGTTGTGAGTGGGTGTGCGTGGTGTGTGTGTTGCTGTTCTTGTTGTTGTGAGTGTGTGTGCGTGGTATTTGTGTTACTGTTCTTGTTGTTGATGTGAATGTGTGTCCGTGGTGTGTGTGTGTGTGTGTTGTTGTTGTTGTGAGTGTGTGTGCGTGGTGTGTCCGTTGCTGTTGTTGTGGTGTGATTGTGTGTACGTTGTGTGTATGTTGTTGTTGTTGTGAGTGTGTGTGCGTGGTGTGTGTGTTGTTGTTGTCCTTGTTGTTGTTGTGAGTGTATGTTCGTTAACACTTCTGTGTGTTGTTGTTGTGAGTGTGTGTGCGTGGTGTGTGTGTGTTGCTGTTGTTGTTGTGAGAGTGTGTGCGTGGTGTGATTGTTGTTGTTGTTGTGAGTTTGTGTTTTTGTTGTTGTTGTTGTGAGAGTGTGTGCGTGGTGTGTTTCTTGTTGTTATTGTTGTGAGTGTGTGTGCGTGGTGTGTTTGTTGTTGTTTTTGTTGTGAGTGTGTGTGCGTGGTGTGTTTGTTGTTGTTGTTGTGAATGTGTCTGCGAGGTGTGTTTGATGATGTTGTTGTTGTGAGTCGGTGTGCGTGGTGTGTTTGTTGTTGTTGTTGTTGTGAGCGTGTGTGCGTAGTGTGTGTTTTGCTGTTGTTCTTGTTGTTGCTTTGATTGTGTGTGCGTAGTGTGTGTGTTGTTGTTGTTGTTGTTGTGAGTGTGTGTGCGTTGTCTGTGTGTTGTTGTTGTTGTGAGTGTGTGTGCCTGGTGTGTTTGTTGTTGTTGTTTTTGTGAGAGTGTGTGCATGGTGTTTGTGTTCTTGTTGTTGTGAGTGTGTCAGCATGGTGTGTTTGTTCTTTTTGTTGTTGTTGTTGTTTTTGTGAGTGTGTGTGCGTGGTGTGTTTGTTGTCGTTGTTGTTGTAGTTGTGAGTGTGTGTGCGTGGTGTGTTGTTGTTGTTGTTGTTGTTGTTGTTGTGAGTGTGTGTGCGTGCTGTGTTTGTTGTTATTGTTGTTGCTGTTGTTGTGAGTGTGTTTGCGTGGTGTTTTTGTTGTTGTTGTTGTTGTGAGTGTGTGTGCGTGGTGTTGTTGTTTCCACCCCCTCTACACTGCTTGCTTTCTACCCTCTCCACTATCCATCGTTTCCACCCCATCTACACTCTTTCCTTTCCACCCCTTCTACAGTCCATCCTTTTGACCTCCTCTACACTTCCCTTTCGTCCACCTCTACACTCCTTCCATTCTTCCCGCTCAACTGTCCTTCCTTTCTACCCCCTCTACAACTCCCTTTCCACCCCCTCTACAACTTCCTTTCCACCTACTCTACACTCCTTCCTTTCTACTCCCTCTACACTCCTTCCTGCCAACACCCTCTAAACTTCCCTTTCCACCCCCTCTACAATCCTTCCTTTTCTTTCCGCTCAATAGTGCTTCCTTTCTACCCCCTCTACACCTCTCTTTCCACCTCCTCTACACTCCTTCCTTTCTAGTCCCTCACAACTCCTTACCCTCTACACTTCCCTTTCCACCTCATCTACACTCCTTCCTTGCTACCCGCTCAACAGTCCTTCCTTTCTACCCCCTCTTCAACTACCTTTCCATCTCCTCTACACTTCTTCCTTTCTACTCCCTCTACACTCCTTCCTCCCAGCACTGTCTTCACTTCCCTTTCCACCACCTCTGCACTCCTTCCTTTCTACTCCCTCTACACTCCTTCATGCCAACACCCTCTAAAATTCCCTTTCTACCCCCTCTATACTGTTTCCTTTTTACCTTCTCCACTATCCTTCCTTTCCTCCCCATCTACATTGCTTCCTTTCCACCCATTCTACAGTCCTTCGTTTTGAACTCCTCTACACTTCCCTTTCCTCACCCTCTACACTTCTTCCTTTCTACTCCCTCAACACTCCTTCCTGCCAACAACCTCTACACTTTCCTTTCCACCCCCTCTACACACCTTCTTTTCTACCCCCTTTACACTCCTTAATGCCAACATCCCTACACTTCCGTTTCCACCCCCTCTGCACTGGTTCCTTTTATATCCTCTCCACTAACCTTCCTTTCCACACTATCTACACTCCTTCCTTACCACCCTTTCTACAGTTCTACCTTTTGACCTCCTCTACATTTCCCTTTCCACAACCTCTACACTCCTTCCTTTCTACTCCCTCTACACTCCTTCATGCCAACATACTCTACACCTCCCTTTCCACACCCTCTACACTCCTTCCTTTGTACTGCCTCTTCACTTCTTCTTCTTCTTCTTCTTTTCGGTCGCACTTGTCACAGAGTCAGGCTGGCCTGCGAGACAAATGTCGTCGTGGCTTCCAGGTCTTGTCTGCAGCCGTAGAGCTTGGTGCGTAGTGGGGTCGCTTCTGGCCACACGGTGTCTCTCAGTCCCTGGTGGAGGGGACAAGTCTGCAGAACATGTTCTGGTGTTTGGTCTTCAAGACCACAGGGACAGGTCGGTGATGGTGCCAGCTTCAGCTTCTTGAACATGTGCGCGTTGAGGCGGCAGTGTCCTGTGCGTAAGCGCATAATTGCTACCTGCTGCCAGCGTTCAAGCTCGTGATATGCATCCCTTGTCGCTTGTGGTCGCAGTGCTGCCTTCACAAGGGTCTTCTTTTCAGCGAAGCTAACACTGTTGTTTGGTTGTCTTTCTTTCGCTCCGAGTTTGGCGAGCTGGTCCGCAATTTCGTTGCCTGGAATTCCGCAGTGGGCTGGAACCCATTGCAGGACTACTCGTCGTTGCTGGGCAACTTCTTGTAGTTTCTCCTTGAGACGAGGAAGTTTATCTCCTGCAAGGGCTTCCAGGACAGACAACGCATCTGTCAGAAAGACAACTTGTGGGCATTCGCTCTCTGAGTCGTGAACCATTGAAGCGGCCTGCATGAGCGCCTGAACCTCAGCTGCGTAGTTTGAACAGTACTTTCCTGTGGGTATCCTTGCTGTGGATGTGTGGTGCTCAGGAGACTTCATGTACACTCCTGCTCCTCCGTCAGCAACAGCGTTGGTTGCAGAACCATCTGTGTACACGTGAATCCAGGATTCTTCAGGGTACCTTTCAGCAATCATGGCTTGTGTCAGAGTGCGTTTGGCCGTGTCATCCTGAGAATCTCCTGGAGCGACCTAAGGGACTGATGTTGAGATATGAAAACTTGTGGAGTCTTCATTCCATGGCTGCGGCAGGTCGTTGGGACTCAGTGGAAGCGTCGATGGAGGCACACCATCCCGGTGCGCCCTGGCAAGTCTCTTGCTTTCATGGATAAAGCTACTGCGCTTGAGGCGGTTCTTTGTCAGTCCGTTCATCCTCTTCTTCATCGGATGATCAGGCAGGCACTGGAACTTTTCTGCTTGGACCATGATTTTGGCGTCTCTCCTTTGTGCAAGGGGTTGTGTGGCAGTAACCTCCTCCATGGCCTTGATTGGTGTGGATCGCATGGATCCGGGGATGATCCGTAGGGCTTGATTTTGGACCCTATCCAGAGACTGCTGGTGGGTCTTCGCTGCCATAGACCAGGCTGTTGAGCCGTACTCAAGGTGGGGCCTGACGGTTCCCTGGTAGACGCGCTTGAGTATCGTTTCGTTTGCTCCCCAGCTGGTTCCGGCTAGCTTTCGCATGATGGCCAACTTGCGTCTGGCTTTTGCTTCAGCACGTTTGATGTGTGGCTTCCAGGTTTGTCTCTTGTCGAAGGTGACACCAAGATAGGTAGCCTCCTCGTCACTTCTCAGTGGTGTGTCGTCCAGTTTGATGGTTCCTGGTTTTTGTTTTGGTGACAGTGTGAAGAGTGTTGTAGAGGACTTTTCTTTGTTGATGGCTACACACCACTCCTCTGCCCATGCTGCTAAGCGGTCTGCTGCTAGCTGCATTCTGTAGGTGGCGGTAGTGGCATGTTCCTCCTTACACCACATCACTAGGTCATCAGCGTAGAGTGCAGCATGGATACCTTTGGGAAGTGTTTCAATGAGGTCATTGATCAAGAAGAGGGAAGGGGAGAGGATTCCTCCCTGTGGAACTCCGTGTCGCAGCAGTACTTTCTTGCCTTTGTGTCCGTCAACTGTGACCCTTGCCCTGCGGTTGTGGAGATAGGATCTGATCCAGCGCAGCATGTTCCCTGCGATCCCACATCTCTGCAGCTTCACGAGGAGGCCGTCAGTCCAGCCTTTATCAAAGGCCTTTTGCAGATCAATCCAGGCAGCAAGAACTACCTTCTGCTCCTGGAACGCATCTTCTATTTCTTGTGCGAGGTAGGCAGCTTGGTCCTCTGTGCTGTGAAACTGACGAAAGCCTGCCTGTTCAGAAACCAGGATGTTTTCAGTCTCGAGATACCAAAGCAGGCGCTGGTTCACCATCCTTTCTAGGGTCTTCACAACGCAGCTGGTGAGGCTGATTGGTCTGTAGCTGGCCGCCTTCTTCTTGTCCTTTCCCTTCTTAAGGATAGGAATCATGATGGCTTCTCGCCAGACTTGAGCCAAGGTCCCAGTTTCCCAGCTGTGGTTGTAAACCTCCAGAAGTTTCAGGACGGCAGTGTTGCCGAGGTGCTTCAACATCTCGTTAGTGATCCCATCTGGCCCTGGGGATTTCCTGGTTTTTAGTTTCCTCAGAGCTGTCTGAAGCTCGTAAAGAGTGAGGGGCTGCTTCATGAGTTTCACATCGGTGTTGTGGGTCCGTTCTCTCTGTTCCCTTCTTGCTTCTCTTGTTTGGAGAGGGCTGACAGGTACATTGCTCTCCTCTGCGTAATTGTCAGCAAAGCGGTTGGCTGCGCGTCGTCCTGTCAGTAACTCTCCATTCTCCTCCAGCGTAGTTGTCTGAGCTCTGCTGCCTTCATCATTGAGTTGACCTACAACTTTTCACAGCTTCCTTCCATCTTTCTCAAGGTTCAGCGCCGCTGTCTTCTCTCTCCAGCTCTGGCGTCTCGCTTGTACTTTTGCCTTGAGGAATTTGGCTTTCGTCTGCTGAAGTCGCAGGTGGTTCTCATCTGATGGATTTCTTTCTGTTTCCTGTCTGGCTTCTGTCATCTCGTCCTGAAGTTCTTGAAGCTGGTTTGACCAGTAGGGTTTGTAGTCTTTGCGAGCTCCACGTGGAATACATTCTTGGGCTGCTTGAAGGATGCAGCCGTTCAGCTCTCTGACAACGTTATTGATGTCTCTGCCGTGGACATGGATGTCCCTGGTAAGAGCATTGGTGCGGTGTCTGAAGAGACCCCATTTGGCCTTCTTGTAATTCCAGCGTGGGGGCACAGGAGTGTTGGTGGTGTTCCTGTTGATAGTGATGAACACTGGCCTGTGATCGCTGCCTCCCAACTGATCCCCTACTTCTCTGCTAACGTCTCCGTGGAGGTCGTCAGTGCAAAAGGCAAGGTCAGGGGTAGTGTTTGAGCGCCATCGTCTGGAGTAGAAGGTTGGGGTGTCGCTTGGGGAGTTGATGAGAACGAGATGATGGTCGTCTTGCCAGTCTTCCACTTCTTCACCTCGGCGGTCCATATGGTCGTAACCCCAGCTCTGGGAGTGGCTGTTGGAGTCATCCACAGCAAGAAAACTTGCGTCTGGGACCTCTATGGTGTCGAGGGACAGTGGACGGTCATCGGGGCAGTAGAAGTTCAGGATGTGCAACTCTGTGTCATTCAGTTTGGCCCTAATCGTTTGGTACTCGGCATTCTCCATGTGGACGGCTGATTCGCAGGAGTGTATGTTGTTCCTAACAAGGGTCAGGATACCACCTTTGCGTCTTTCTGCTCTGTCCGACCTGAAGCACTGATAGCCTCTGACTCTGAATGCTTTTCCGCTTTGCAGGTGGGTTTCTTGAATGCAGCAGATGTTGATGTTTTTCTCATGCAGGAGGTGTTCTAGCTCCGTCTTTTTGTTCATGACTCCTGCATTCCAATGCATAACCATGAAAGGTTGACGCTTCTTGGATGAAGTTGATGTGCTGCTTGAAGGATGCAGCCGTTCAGCTCTCTGACAACGCATTCCTCCGCCGTCTCCTGGCGTGCCAAGACGGACGAGGGTGACCTCCAGTCGCTGAGGGCGGACTCCGTTGAGGCGCGGAGCCCGGCGCTGCACCACCCTGGAGGGACCTCAGTGGGCGAGCGACATCGGTTTCACATGATCTGTCCAACTCTGTCTCTTGTGCGTAGTTGCATGGCACTGTGGTTTGTTAGAAGGCGCGCGCTGGCCCAGTACCGCTGTCTTCAGCCCTCTAGGTTTCTGTAGGGGTTACCCCGCCCTTAGCTCATGGCCTAAAGACCTACCCTGTGAGCACAGGGGACTGACTGCCAGTTAGTCTGGCCCCTACCCCACGCGGACCTGTCCGGCTTGGTTGAACCTGCCAGGAGTAAAACTCCCGCCGGCATAGCTCCGGGGGTTGTCAGGGCACGCAAGCCCCTGCACCGCGACAAGGCGGCAGTCGTTACAGGGGTTCACTCTTTCCTGTCAACACCCTCTACAATTCCCTTTCTACCCCCTTTATACTGCTACCTTTCTACCCTCTCCACTATCCTTACTTTCCCCTCCTCCCCCCCATCTACATTCCTTCCTTTCCACCCCTTCTACAGTAAATCGTTTTGAACTCCTCTACACTTCCCTTTCCTCACCCTCTACACTTCTTCCTTTCTACTCCCTCAACACTCCTTCCTGCCAACAACCTCTACACTTTCCTTTCCACCCCCTATACACTCCTTCCTTTCTACTCCCTCTACACTCCTTCCTGGCAACATCCCTACACTTTCGTTTCCACCTACTCTACACTGGTTCCTTTCTATCATCTCCACTATCCTTCTTTTCCACCCCATCTACACTCATTCCTTTCCACCCTTTCTACAGTTCTTCCTTTTCACCTCCTCTACAGTTCCCTTTCCACCACCTCTACACTCCTTCCTTTCTACTACCTCTACACTCCTTCATGCCAACACTCTCTACACTTCCCTTTCCACCCCCTCTACACTGCTTCCTTTGTCCTCCCTCTTCACTCCTTCCTGCCAACACCCTCTACAATTCCCTTTCTACACCCTCTATACTGCTTCCTTTCTACCCTCTCCTCTCCTTCCTTTCCTCCCCATCTATATAGCTTCCTTTCCACACCTTCTACAGTCCTTCCTTTTCAACTCCTCTACACTTCCCTTTCCTCACCCACTACACTTCTTCCTTTCTACTCCCTCTACACTCCTTCCTGTCAACACCCTCTTCAATTTCCTTCCCACTCCCTCTACACTCCTTCCTTTCTACTCCCTGTAAACACCTTCCTGGCAACATCCCTACACTTTCGTTTCCACCTACTCTACTCTGGTTCCTTTCTATCCTCTACACTATCCTTCCTTTCCACCCCATCTACACTCATTCCTTTCCACCCTTTCTACAGTTCTTCCTTTTGACCTCCTCTATATTTCGCTTTCCACCACCTCTACACTCCTTCCTTTCTACTCCTTCTACACTTCTTCATGACAACATCCTCTTCACTTCCCTTTCCAATCCCTCTACACTCCTTCCTTCGTACTCCCTCTTCACTCCTTCCTGCCAACACCCTCTACACTTCCCTTTCCACCCCCTCTACACTGGTTCCTTTCCATCCTCTCTACTATCCTTCCTTTCCACAACATCTACACTCCTTCCTTTCCACCCTTTCTATAGTTCTTCCTTTTGACCTTCTCTACATTTCACTTTCCACCACCTCTACACTCCTTCATTTCTACTCCCTCTACACTCCTTCATGCCAACAAACTCTACACTTCCCTTTCCACACCCTCTACACTCCTTCCTTTCTACTCCCTCGTCACTACTTCCTGCGAACAGCCTCTACAATTCACTTTCTACCCCCTCTATACTGCATCCTTTCTATCCTTACTTTCCACCCAATCTAAACTCCTTCCTTTCAACACCTTCTACAGTCCTTCCTTTTGAACTCCTGTATACTTCCCTTTCCTCACCCTCTACACTCCTTCCTTTCTACTCCCTCTACACTCCTTCCTGCCAACACCCTCTCAACTTCCCTATCCACCTCCTCTACACTCCTTTATTTCTACCCGCTGAACAGAGCTTCCTTTCTCCTCCTCTACAACTCCTTTTCCACCTCCTCTACACTCCTTCCTTTCTACTCCTTCTACACTCCTTCCTGCAAACACCCTCTGCACTTCCCTTTCCACCCCCTCTACACTCCTTCCTTGCTAACCGCTCAACATTCCTTCCTTTCTACCCCCTCTACAACTCCCTTTCCACCACCTCTACACTACTTCCTTTCTACTCCTTCTACACTATTTCATGCCAACACCCTCTACAATTCCCTTTCTTCCCCCTCTATACTGCTTCGTTTCTACCCTATCCACTATCCTTCCTTTCCAACCCATCTACACTCCTTCCTTTCCACCCCTTTTACTCTACACTCCTTCCTTTCTACTCCCTCTACACTCCTTCCTGCCAACTCCCTCTACACTTGCCTTTCCACCCCCTCTACACTGGTACCTTTCTACCCTCTCCATTATCCTTCCTTTCCACCCTTTCTACAGTCCTTCCTTTTGACCACCTCTGCACGTCCCTTTCCACCACATTTACACTCCTTCCTTTCTACTCCCTCTACATTCTTTCATGCCAACACCCTCTACAATATCCTTTCCACCCCCTCTACACTCCCTCCTTTGTACTCCCTCTTCACTCCTTCCTGCCAACACCCTCTACACTTCCGTTTCCACCCCATCTACACTGGTTCCTTTCTACCCTCTCCACTATCCTTCCTATCCTCCCCATCGACACTACTTCCTTTCCACCCTTTCTACAGTCCTTCCTTTTCACCTCCTCTACACTTCCATTTCCACCACCTCTACACTCCTTCCTTTCTACTCCCACTACACTCCTTCAGGCCAACACCCTCTACACTATCCTTTCCACCCCCATACACTCCTTCCTTTGTACTTCCTCTTCACTCCTTCCTGCCAACACCCTCTACAATTCCCTTTCTACCCCATCTACACTGCTTCCTTTGTACCTTCTCCACTATCCTCCCTTTCTCCACCATCTACATTCCTTCCTTTCAACCCCTTCTACAGTCCTTCCTTTTGAACTCCTCTACACTTCCCTTTCCTCACCCTCTACACCTCTCTACTCCCTCTACTCGCCTTCCTGCCAACATCCCTACACTTCCGTTTCCACCCCCTCTACACTGGTTCCTTTCTATCCTCTCCACTATCCTTCCTTTCCACCCCATCTACACTCCTTCCTTTCCACCCTTTCTACAGTTCTTCCTTTTGACCTCCTCTACATTTCCCTTTCCACCACCTCTACACGCCTTCCTTTCTACTCCTTCTACACTCCTTCATGCCAACACCTTCTACACTTCCCTTTCCACCAACTCTACACTCCTTCCTTTCTACTCCCTCTTCACTCCTTTTTGTGAATACCCTCTACAATTCCCTGTCTACACCCTCAATACTGCTTCCTTTCTACCCTCTCCACTATCCTTACTTTCCACCCCATCTAAACTCCTTCCTTTCAAGACCTTCTACAGTCCTTCCTTTTCAACTCCTCCATAATTCCCTTTCCTCACCCTCTACATTTCTTCCTTTCTACTCCCTCTACACCCCTTCCTGCCAACACCCTCTACACATCCCTTTCCACCCCCTCTACACTCCTTCCTTTCTACCCGCTCAATAGTCCTTCCTTTCTACCCCCTTTACAACTCTCTTTCCACCTCCCCTACACTCCTTCCTTTCAACTCCTTCTACACTCCTTCCTACCAACACCCTCTACACTTCCCTTTCCACCCACTCTACACTGGTTCCTTTCTACCCTGTCCACTATCCTTCCTTTCCTCCCCATCTACATTCCTTCCTTTCCATCCCTTCTACAGTCCTTCCTTTTCAACTCCTCAAACACCTTTCCTCACCCTCTACACTTCTTCCTTTCTACTCATTCTACACTCTTTCCTGGCAACACCCTCTACACATCCCTTTCCACCCCCTCTACACTCCTTCCTTTCTACTCCCTCTACACTCCTTCCTGCCAACATCCCTAAACTTCCGTCTCTACACTCCTTCCTGCCAAAATCCTCTACACTTTCCTTTCCACCCCCTCTACACTCCTTCCTTTCTACTCCCTCTACAGTCCTTCCTGGCAACATCCCTACACTTCCGTTTCCACCCCCTCTACACTGGTTCCTTTCTATCCTCTCGACTATCCTTCCTTTCCACCCCATATATACACTCCTTCCTTTCTACTCCCTCTACACTCCTTCCTGCCAACACCCTCTAAACTTCCATTTCCACCCCCTCTACACTCCTTTCTTTCTACCCGCACAACTGAACTTGATTTATACCCCTCTACAGCTCCCTTTCCACCTCCTCTACAGTCCTTCCTTTCAACTCCTTCTAAACTCCTTCCTGCCAACACCCTCTACACTTCCCTTTCCATCGCCTCTACACTCCTTCCTTGCTACTCCCTCTACACTCCTTCATGCCAACACCCTCTACAATTCCCTTTCTACCCCCTCTATACTGCTTCCTTTCTACCCTCTCCACTATCCTTACTTTCTACCCCATCTAACCTCCTTCCTTTCAACACCTTCTACAGTCCTTCTTCTTGAACTCCTCTATACTTCCCTTTCCACCACCTGTAAACTCCTCCCTTTCCACCCCCTCTACACTCCTTCCTTGCTAACCGCTCAACAGTCCTTCCTTTCTAACGCCTCTACAACTCCCTTTCCACCTCCTCTACACTCCTTCCTTTCTACTCCCTCTACACTCCTTCATGCCAACACCCTCTTCACTTCCCTTTCCATCCTCTCTACATTGCTTCTTTTGTACCCCCTCTAAAACTTCCTTTCCACCACCTCTACACTCCTTCCTTTCTACTCCCTCTACACTCCTTTATTCCAACACCCTCTACAATTCCCTTTCTACCCCGTCTATACTGATTCCTTTCTACCCTCTCCACTATCCTTCCTTTCCACCCCATCTACACTCCTTCCTTTCCACTCCTTCATTTCTACTCCCTCTACACTCCTTCCTACGAACACCTTCTACTCTTCCCTTTCCATCCCCTCTACAATGCTTCCTTTCTACCCGCTCAACAGTCTTTCCTTTCTACCCCCTCTACAACTCCCTTTCCACCCCTTCTACACTCATTCCTTTTTGCTCTCTCTACACTCCTTCTTGCCAACACCCTCTACACTTCGCTTTCCACCCCTCTTCCCTGGTTCCTTTCTACCCTCTCCACTATCCTTCCTTTCCACACCGTCTACACTCCTTCCTTTCAACCCCTTCTACTGTCCTTCCTTTTGACCTCCTCGTCACTTCCCTTTCCTCACCCTCTACACTTCTTCCCTCACTGCTTCCTTTCTACCCCCTCTACAAACTCCCTTTCCACCTCCTCTACACTGCTTCTTTTCTACCCACTCCACTATCCTTCCTTTACACCCCTTCTACAGTCCTTTCTTTGTACCGCCTCTACAACTCCCTTTCCACCTCTTCTACACTCCTTGCTTTCTACCCGTTCAACAGTCCTTCGTTTCTACCCTCTCTACACTTCCCTTTCCTCACCCTGTACACTTCTTCCTTTCTACTCCCTCTACACTCCTTCCTGCCAACAACCTCTACACTTTTCTATCCACCCGATCTACACTCCTTCCTTTCTACTCCCTCTACACTCCTTCCTGCCAACATCCCTGCACTTCCCTTTCCACCCCTCTACGCTGTTTCCTTTCTACCCTCTCCACTACCCGTCCTTTCCAAACCATCTGCACTCCTTCCTTTCCATCCCTTCTATAGTCCTTCCTTTTGACTAGCACTCACACCAACAACAACAAACACACCTCCAACACACTCACAACAACCAGAAACACACCACGCACACACACTCACAACAGCAACAACAAACACACCACGCACACAGACAACAAGAACAATAAACACACCACGCACACACACTCACAACTAAAAGAACTCATACACCACGCACACACACTCACAACAACAACAAACACACCACGCACACACACTCACAACAACAACAACACACACCACGCACACACACTCACAACAACAACAAACACACCACGCACACACACTAATGTTGTTGTTGTTGTTGTGAGTGTGCGTTGTTTTTGTTGTTGATGTGAGTGAGCGTTGTTGTTGTTGTTCTTGTTGTTGTGAGTGTGCGTTGTTGCTTTCGTGAGTGAGCGTTGTGGTTGTTATTGTTGTTGTTGTGAGTGTGCGCTGCTGATGTTGTTATTGTTGTTGTGAGTGTGGGTTGTTGTTGTTGTTGCATTGTGTGTGCGTTGTTGTTGTGAGTGTGCGTTGTTGTTGTTGTTGTGAATATGCGTTGTTGTTTTGTTGTTGTTGTTATGAGTGTGCGTTGATCTTATTGTTGTTGTGAGTGTGCGTTGTTGTGTGTGTGCGTTGTTGTTGTGAGTGTGCGTTATTGTTGTTGTTGTTGTGAGTGTGCGTTGTTGATGATGTGAGTGTGCGTTGTTGTTGTTGTTCTGAATGTGCGTAGTTGTTGTTCTTGTGAATGTGCGTTGTTGTTGTTCTTGTTGTTTTGAGTGTGCGTTGTTGTTGTTGTGAGTATGCGTTGTTGTTGTTGTTGTGAGTATGCGTTGTTGTTGTTGTGAGTGTGCGTTGTTGTTGTGAGTGTGCGTTGTTGTCGTTGTTTTTTTTGTTCTGAGTGTGCGTTATTGTTGTTATTGTTGTCATTGTGCGTTGTTGTTGTTGTGAGTGTTCGTTGTTGTTGTTGTTGCTGTGCGTTGTTGTTTTTGTGAGTGTGCGTTGTTGTTGTTGTTGTGAGTGTGCGTTGTTGTTGTTGTTGTGAGTGTGAGTTGTTGTTCTTGATGTTGTGAGTGTGCTTTGCTTTTGTTGTTTT